>NW_022280070.1:4457220-4471834 GCF_004355925.1 Anarrhichthys ocellatus
GTGGGTGACATCATATTTTACGCATCCTTACACGCATTGTGAGAGCTCATCGAGTCAATTGGACCCCAATGTATTCATATGTCTATTATAAGTCCATATACAACATTCACAGTACATCACATATCTTACAGAATAACACATGGCCATATGTTATTTTCTGAAGCTATTATGTCAATGGTGAAGATGCTGGTGTAAGTCGTAGAGCACAAGCCAAACAGCCTCAAGGATTAACCTCAAATGTATGCTGCATGTTATATATTCATCTGGAAATTAAGAATGAGTGTGTAACGTGGCCAATCCTTCTAATTCCTTTTTTCATAACATCTCCTTCCAATGCAGCAGGGTTTCAAGAGTCCAGATGATTAATCCTCTAACACTTTCATCTCCATGTTCTGATTCAAACAATCTTTCTCCTATGGCGCTATGGCACTTCAGCACATCCCATTCATTCGATTGAGGGGTATATGGGGCTGATGTCTCAGGATTGAGTGGTCTCATAAACCGAGGAGGGACTCAATCCCGAGAGGAACGTGAATAAGATGTGTTTTATCATACCTGGGAACCATTTGAAAAGTTAATTAGACTTGTCCCTTGCTCAGTAAGCACCTGTATGGGATCATTCTCGTGTTCATTTGTAACCTGTGACACACAGACGCACACGCACAAGTCCTCTCCTGAGAAGAGAGGACTGAACTAAGATTTGGACTCTTGACTTGATTTAAAGCACGAGACGAATATGTGGACTGGAAAGAAAGGCTTGATCTGTTTTTCCCAGTAAAATACTGAAGCAATAATAGTTACATAATGTCAGGCAGGCCTTAAAAAAAGAACCGGTGTCACATAGAGTTCATGTTTTTATATTCAGGAATTAAATGAGCTCAATATATATTTTTAATTCCCTTCATTTTCAGAACGTTTTCAGTGATGTTATGACTTGCCTCACAGCAGCCACGCAACTTATTATAGTACAGCGTACAATAATCTGATTTCAATCACTGCAGATCGTAATTGTATTTATTGTATTGTTGCGATTGGTTTGTTTCAAATTACTACGAATTATTAATGACCCTTTTACAACCATTTTTTTGTGCCAAAAATGAACAAAAATAGCGTTTGTCTCTGTCCAATTATACTTCCAAACATGAGTTTGCCAAGTTGATATGCCTGTTTGCCCAACTTCTTCCTGAAGAGTAAGAGCAAAGGTTTCAAGAAAGGTTTTGAGTATCTGCATGTAGGTATTGGTACAGAACATAAACTATATAATGTTCCTTTTAAATGCATTGAAGAGACTTGGGTTCAGCTAAAGGATGCTCTTACAGCTTTGAAAGGTTAAGGGTTAAAAGTCCATGGTTGTAATTGTTGTCATTCGGAGACCTGGATTGGAAAGCTTTAAAAACAGCTGAGATGTATAGCAAAACATTTCAATTATTTCAGCTGAGAGGGAAAATAACTAGAAAGCCTACCTAGTGGGTTTGGACAATGTAAAGAGCAATAGAGGTGGAGAGAAAGGCTGAGAATAGAAGGACGGATCACATGTTCTCCTGTCTGAATAGAAAAGTGCCACATCCTGTTGATGAAAGCTGTACAATCAGCCACGACCCAAGACAAAGGGAAATGGAGACGACTGAATGGCTTTATTTTTTTCCTCCACCTTTGTCACCCTCTCTCTTCCACATTCCCTGTTTTACTGGCTTTATTTCAGTGGACAATAACAAATTGTTCCTGTGGAAGCTGAACATATTCTTATCTCCACAGCGCAGGTTTCTTCATAAGCGTTGCCAAATTGCCAGCAACCACAGTCCATGTGAACCTAATAAGGTTAAATGAAGCCAACAAATGATACAAAGAGGGACTGAAGTAAATTGGCAGTGAGAAACAGGCTTTATGTCTTCCTGCCGCCTGGAAATATCATGTAGGGTGGTTGCATCAGCTGTAACGGCGTGATGCCTTCCAGAGACATAACCCAATAAGCCATGACACACATGCCCGCTAATTAGATTCAAGACACCACCTGAATCCTTATGAAATTCCCTGCCTAAGCTTGCACAAACCCACAAAGCCAAACATAGTTTTTTTCTCGATGTCTGGATTTAGAAGGTCTTGATAGTGAACCTCAAATTGCTCCAAAAGGCCATAGTGTGTATGAATGGGTATTTAGATTAGATCCTAATGGGCAGGTGGGCAGCTTGCATGGTATAGCAGCCTCTGCCATCAGTGTATGAATGTGTGTGAATGGGTGAATGTTGACAAGCAGTGTAAAGCCTAGAAAGGTGCTTTATAGAGTCCTTTTACCAAATAATCAGCAACGACTGCAGTTAATGCTGTGATTAGACCGCAGTGCGTTTGTTGCAAAGGAGGCAGAGAAAGACAGCAACAAGAAAAAGTGAATTAAAAAAAATAAAAAATCTGCTTTTTCTCGAGATTGAATACCTGTGAATATTTTTTGGCACAGTTACAATTCTTAGCATTATTGATTTTTGTTTAATTTTGCACCTTCATCCTTTTTGACCTTTCAATGGTGTCAGAGAAATAGGGATCATCAAAGTTATTAGGATTCATCCTCTGGGGACCATGAATGTCTACTAAATCCACCAGCATCACGGCAGGAGAATGTCAGTATAATAATACAAGACATAGAATACATTTGTATTACCACTGGTTCTAGTATTATGGTGTACTGCAGTTGGCAACTGTGGCTATAAGTGGAGAGCAGGGTCCTTCAATCAGAGGAACGATCCCTGTCTCCGCTAGCCGCATGTCGATGTGTCCTTGCCACTTAACCCCAAAATTGCTCCCGTAGCTGTGCCTACGGTGTATGAATGTGATAGAATCTGATAGGCAGGTGTCACTTAGCCCCTGGTCTGAATGGGTGAATGATGACAAGTAGTGTGAAAGCGCTTTGCGTGGTCGGAAAGACTAGAAAAGCGCTATATAAGTACCGTATTTTCCGCACTATAAGGCGCACTGGATTATAAGGCGCACCTTCAATGAATGGCCTATTTTAGAACTGTTTTTATATATAGGGCGCACCGGATTATAAGGCGCATAGAATAGAAGCTACTACTGTTCAACAACCCACTGTTCGAGTTTGTCCTCTAACTGTGGCCATCTCGCTTTGTTCCCTCGGAAACTCTTTTTAGTCTTCTTTACTTGGCACAGGTCATCTTCTTGCTTCCTCCACTTCCGTACCATTGATTCATTAATATTGAATTCTCTCGCTACTGCTCTATTCCCATGTTCGGCTGCGTAGCTGACAGCCTTGAGTTTGAACTCAGCGTCGTAAGCGTGTCTCTTGAAAGGTGCCATTTTGGGGTCTTTATACACACAAGTGGTGTTGGACTAGGAGTAAGCACAGTACCGGTGTTTACCACTATTACTTCGGCGACGCCCCTGACTACGGTAGCCGTAATGCTGCAAGCGGTGCGGCTCTGTAGTTTACCAGTCGTACTGAAACATTTTGACAGAGCGCCGTGTACAACCAGTATAGATCAACCAATTAACCAATTGATCCATATATAAGGCGCTCCGGATTACAAGGCGCACTGTCGTTTTTTGAGAAAATTAAAGGCTTTTAAGTGCGCCTTATAGTGCGGAAAATACGGTACAGTCCATTTACCATTTGTAGTTGTGGGTGTGGTTTGTCCTAAGTGGTGTTGCCGTACACCAGCAGAAGCTGTTGCTTAACTCTGCTCAGCACACTATAGGATAGGTAGATTCTTTTCTGGAAATGTATGAATTTATTCTCACTAAATTCTGACTTATCAACAAACACATATGTTTTGAATGTGCAGAGAGTTTTGAACATGATCAGAAATCTTGCTGAAACACTTATGAACAATTAAACTCCAGTGTTTTATAAATGAATTATTAATCAGTGAGGGTAATAAGCGTTGCATGCACATTTAAAAAGTTACTTCCCCAATCTCAAGACAAACAAAGGAGGAGGGAAGAGCAAGTCAAGAAGTTAATCTAAAAGGTGAATAAATATTTGAAACAATACAGAATGATTAAGACTTTCCCCTTCAGTAACGCTGATACGGCTGGCCAGGGGCGTTTCTAGGATTCAAAGAAAGGGGGGACTTAGCCCTAAGGGGAGTGGCATGTTTGCGCGCATAGCGCGCGGCAATTGTTTTTGGTTATCCATTGTTTCAGACGGTTCATAGATTGGTTCAATCAGAAAGAGTGTGATTTTGCTCTATAGTTTTATTTGCATTTAGTATATGATAACATAAGAGACAGAATTTCAGGGTCATAATGAAATTTGACAACACAAATATGAACTTTTCTCAAATAAAGAGAGAGAAATAATTTTCCTGCTTGTAAAGGAAAGACGGATAAACTAGCTTTCATATCCGCGTCACTCCCAAATCCTAATTCTTAAAGGGACCGCACACAATGGATGGAGAATGGACCTGACAGTGTCAACTTTATATCGTTAAGTATGATGATAGGCTATTGGATTGTAATTTGAAGGGGGAGAAAACATACAAACCAGAACGCACGCACATATGTAGCATGTTAGAGTTATAAATAACTTGTCCATGTGAGAAACAATAGTTTAATTTAATGACATCACCAAAAAAAAAAAGTTTTTTTTTTTCTTTTTTGTTTTTATCCAATAATGCCAAATTATTTGGGGGGGCTGAAGAACATTTTAGGGGGGCTTCAGCCCCCCTAAAATAGGCCTAACGACGCCCCTGCGGCTGGCTGGCTCAGGTTTGCCTCGGACCCTTGCCCCGAGATATGCTGCTATAGCCCCAGACTGCCGGGGGACTTCCTATGGTACACTGATCTCCTCTCTCCTCCTCTTCACCTGTATGCACACATTATAATTTCATTATATTGATTATTCTACATGACTATCTACTGCACTTCTGGTCATCCTGGGAGAGGGATCCCCTCTCAGTTGTTGTCCCTGAGGTTTCTTCCCAGGTTTCCTTCCCTGTTTAAGGGTTTTGTTGGGTGAGTTTCAAGGCAGAGGATGTCGTATGTTGATTGTAAAGCACTCTGAGCCAATATTGTGATATGTGATATTGGGCTATACAAATAAAATTGAATTGAAATTGAATTCCATTATAGTTTGAATTGTCACCTGGTGCCAATTTTGTGTTTTCTTTTACATGAATAAAAACATTTCCACCATGAACTGGCGCATACAAATTAATCAAAATGCAGTTTTATACTAAGAAATTCCTGGGTGACTGAAATTGTAAAAGCCCAGAAACATACTCTTAAAGAATTAACCCAGAGGTAAATGTACCACAAATGGTTTCTTTGTGATAAACAGACACTAATCACAAACTCGTTATGCATGCAGCGAGCCTGTAGGCAAGTCATTTGTAATCCAGATGTCAAATAGTCACATTGATCCAACCCTCCTCCTTCTGAGCTCACTGTCCCGAGCGATATCCCATAATCCACTAGGTGTCAGGGTTCGCCTGTTCTCTGTAAGTCACACTGCACCGGCCAGCCAAAAAATTATGTCTTTGTTCATCCAAATACACGTGTCCATGTGAGGTTTAGTTGGTTCCTGATCAAAGCACACCCTGTGCATTGTTGTTAAGGCATCCATTACAAACTGCTTTTGTCTGCCTGCCAATCACTAAACTCCTTCTGGCTGGCATGAGGTGACACACATGTCATGTTAGGAAATCCAGAGGTCATTATGCTTCCAGTAAGGCCCAACAGGGTGTATGTGTGTTGGCACTGTTTCTTCCTATTATCTTCTATTATGGTAAGGTCCTGTGCCCTATCCTGTGTTGGCTGCAATTTAGTGCTGCAGTAAAATCTATGCAAACACGTCATATCTTTGAATAAGTGTACTTTGCGTGAATAAAGACAACTTCCTTAAGGTTTGTATGCGCATTTAGAACAAAGTCACTGCAGCCATCCGGCCTGCGAATGGGGGCTTTTGAATTGGCTGTCATCTGATCTGAACCCTCTCTGTACACTTGCAAACTTCCTCACGTTCCTCACGTTCCTCCTGTTTGGCTCAAACTCAAATGAATCTGCAGTCATTTTCGCTTCCTGCTTTTTTAGAGAATTACCATCAAATATGTCACTGTCGAACAGGGATACTGTCTTAAAGGTTCAAGCAGTGGCGGCTGGTCAATAGAGGGCGCTAGGGTGCCGCCCCACCTTGAGCCACAACAAATAAAATAAAATAAATAATAATAATAATAATAAACTAAACAAATTGTCAACATTTGTGCTTTTGAAATATGGGATCACCCAGTAATATGTGTAAAATATGATATTTGCAGTAAATATATGCTTTTCCTGCATGTCCTCTCAGCTGGCTGGGGCGCTGAAACTGCCAAAAAGAGGCGGGTCTATGAAGCAGTTTAGCCAATTGCTGATTAAAGATATAAATGAGTGACATACAATTTAGCCAATCAGCATCCTCTAGATTCAGCTTGGGGCAGAATCGATTCTGCCCCAAGCTGCGCATTCCCGTCTGGACTAGTCTCTACAGGCGAGCGCCAGCAAGACCACTGCTCCTCCAAGACCCGTTTTTTCATGTTGGAATAAAGGTTAAATATTTAACTGCAAAGTAGTAATGCGTGTTTCATACCTTTGCATTAAATCATACTGGGATGTTTGCAGAAATTGATTAGGTGTGGCACAGCCCTACCTAGAACATTTTCCACCAGCCCCCACTGGGTTCAAGTTTGTTCCAATCAAAGTTGACGTTGACTTGGGTTTTCATGTGGAAGCTGTAAATGCCCATGACTCTCAGGAGGAAAATTTCTTTGTTTAGTGTTTGGAATGCCTTTTTGACCCATCTCTTTATGTGGCTGCAGAACAAAGGCCCACATTATGGTCTTTATGCTGCTGTGTGAGTGGGCGAACAACATCGCCCACTCTAAGCTGCTCTGAGTCATATACTCATATGGTAAACAAACAAACAATCATGCACTGTTTCCATGTACAGAACCTGTTTCCATTTACACAGCTAACATCTTTTGACCTCTAAGTCTCCTGAAAACCGATTCTGGATGTGTGTTAATTCCAGTAGACATATGCCGCCTTCCAAAACAAACGGTGCTGTGGGATGGTTGCTATGTGCCCTTTACCATCTTGATCCACTCTGCTTGTGCTTTGGTGGCAATGCAAGGTCCTTCCCACTGTAATTCAAAGGAAGGGCTCTAAACACCTCATCGTAAAGCTTGTCGTACTGCCTATGACATATCACACTAATCTTGTCAGGCTTCAAGTAATGCGTTTGTGCCCTTTAAACCAGAGCACAGAAAGTGCCCTTTGAGGCGCTACTGTCACCTATCGCCGTGGCTTAGGTGTGTGCGAGACGACACGGAGAAGTGAAGTTCGTTCAAAACAGTATAAGCCTGAAGAGGTTAGCGCAGATGCTGCAATAGCACCAGTTATATCAGAACCAAAAAAAAACCAGTAAGAGTATTTTTTCATTGAAAGAAGAGCAAAGAACGGCATTGAAGGCTTCTCTTGATGGAAAATAATGTTTTTTCGCTCTTCTCCTAACTGGCTTTGGCAAGAGTTTGATTGACGGATGGTTCATCCGATAACCTGCCATGTGTTTTGTTAAAGTGCACGCCCCTTTCCAAAGAAATCTTCTCGGATGGTTCTGTGTCACTAAGACACCATCTGGCGGGTCAGGTTAATGGTCACGGGCTTTATGCAAATGCACTCCATGGTGCAGCCAGATGTTAAAGTAAAGAAATATGAATGCCAAAACATTTAGTTTGTGTTTCCACACAACTTTCCAATTTTTCTTTCTGCTCTATTTCTCTTTTCCCCCTTTTTTCAAAACAGAGGAAGCCTGACCTTCATTTTCTTTGTCTACGGAGAAACATTTCTTTTTACAACAAAGACAGAAGAATGAAGTCTTTTCAAACAGGTTGTAGCTGGTCTACTAAACTGATGAATGTACAGATTAATAGGTTAAGTTTAACTCAGGCTGACCAATCCTTCACTGACTCACACTGCTATTCAGTCAATGAACTCGGTTACAAATCCACGCTCTGACAGATGTTAGAAGTCAATGATTAACCTTCTGACCAAATTCGTTCTGATAGGGTGGGAACTTGACATCTGCTGATATTGCAGGTCAAGCATCAAACATGTAATAGGCCTTTGGCCTGGTTACTAGGAGAGAGGAAACACTTGAACAAATCATTCATGTTGGGTCACTGAAAAAATTCCACGCTACAGTTTCTTATCAAGCAGGTGGCCATGATTCACAGGAAATTGTAAACTGTTGTCGAGGTTTTGTAAACTGTTGCCACAAGTATAGTTTCTGTTCTTAAATGAAACAGAAGTGTGTTTGATGAAATCTTCCCACAACATAGGTTTATTTTCTTCTGAAGAGGTCTTTAAAACAAGGACATGGTGTATTTTAGGGAGCCCATCCAGTATTAAGCACATTAATAAGTACATATTAATAATAATATCAGTTCAATATCAATATCAGCTTAAGTACAATTTTGAGTTACTTTACCCAAGTGTCTGTCTCCACTTTGTGCTTGTATTTCATACTTCATACTCCACTTCTTTTCAGGTACTATAATATATAACTATAGGTCTTTTTAGACAAAAAAGCATATGCTCTGTAATTTTGCAGTTTACAAAGTACCTCAGGCCTCAGGAATTTTCCATTGTTCCCCCCAGAGGTTTATGAAACGCTGCTCATACTCAAACTCAACTTGATTACCCTCAATTTGGCGAGCTTGGTAGAATTTAGGAAACTACTGTACATAGAAGGAAATGGGCCAAAAAAAGAGAGATTCTAAACAGGGTTAGAGTAAAACTTCCCTCTTAAATTCCTTCCACATGATGTGGAAAGTATTTGCCCTTTGATCTCCATTCAAAGTGATGCATCCAGACTTTACTGTGCTGTACCTCTACAGGCATATTTCAACAGCATGCCTGAATAGTATTTGCGTGTATCACATAAAGTACTTAAGGTGCGTGTGTCCTGAAAGAATCACATCACCTTCTTGTAAGTGCAGGCAACAGTCTGTCTGTGCCTTGAGGAGGTTTTACAAAACAGGTTACCAGAAGAACCTGTACATCTTTAATATTTACATTGTTCTGGGGTTCCACCTTGGCTGGTGGGAACAAAAGTACCTGTTATAGGTTGACCGGTTTTGGCACCGGATTCTTTTTTTTTTTGCACATCAAGTGTGAGGACAACTCAGATTTACTAATATGTTTTGTAAGTGTTTTTCCAAATCTACACTTTCCGCAGAGGTTGTTTTCTGTGAAGAGTGCGCTATTTCTGCATCTCTCTTTCTCGTACGTCTGTTCTACATGAACTGTCAACCTTCAGTTCTTCAGTTTGTCATTGGTGAACTTTGCTCAGTAGATCACTCTGTGCTGCAGAGCAAAACTCCTCTTGAAACATTTGATGGCTGACAAAAGTGAGACAGATTCTTCCTCAGGATTGAACTGGCATCCTGACACAATAACGTAGTTTGATATACTGTATATATATATATATATATATAGACCCAGGATGTTGTTTTATGTCCCGTCAAAGTTAATTTCAGTGCTAGGAGATGTAAAAATAAATAAAAGAACTGTGTCAACATGAAAGAGAGAGACAGAAAGTGACGGCGTGTGCGTCAGTGAGGTGATTAAAAATGGAAGCGCCTCTCTGTGGTCTCCCTGCCTGCCGTCATCTCATCCACTCATGCAGCTGTCTGCACACACTATAGCATTACCTCAGAACAGAGGAGCTTGGGTTTCACAACAGTGGACACCGGGCAGGATGAATGGGGTCTGGTCCATTCAATGTGCAACAGCAGCTCTTTCTTCACAATCACAGCAATGATTCAAAAATGTGCTCCAAGAGTTTCCAGCTCAATACATTTTTCTCAACACATTTTTAGTTTATGAGGCTCTGAATAATACAGTTCTGGTCCTTCTTTTTCATAATAAAAGTCACTGAGATGATTTAAGTTATTTTGATGACATCTACCTTTCTGAAAATCAACTTACAAACTCAAAACATGCTCGACAAAGGCATTCCCGACACAGTGACCATTCTAATTCTTATATTATGTAACGCAGTAGAACATACAGGTTCATTTTAAAAAGCACTTCCAGTTTGGTGGGTTCAGGGGAAATTTGACATGCAAAACTCTAGAGTTTGGCGTCATACCCTCAGATTTGATAATAAATAAGCAAATATAAAAGGAAACGAATGTTATCTGTCTCAAGCAAGCATGCATTTCTATTCTGTGTTGTTCTGTGTAGGAAACATATTTGAATAATTCCACATAATGCGGTATGTTTTGGAAAATAGCAGTACAACTCAAACAACATATACCACATACTGATATAACATTCCTGAAAAAGAAGAATCAATTATCTTCCCGAACTGCACATTTGAGCCCACAAAATGAAACCCGACTGATATAATTGGACAATTGATTAGCTGTCTACTGAACGTCTGGCTGCGTGGTTTCTCTCTGCAGGCTAACTGCAGCACAGATCTTGGTTTCTTCACTGGGGGGGGAAAAAAGAGCGGAGAGTGTTTTACTTAAGCAGGAGGTTTTCACTCCACTGTGCCAAACTTCTACTCCTGCCTGCCAGTTGTGTGTCTAGACGTGTGTGTGTGTGTGTGTGTGTGTGTGTGTGTGTATGATTTTATATGTGCCTATTTGACTTAAAATGACTCAATAGAGGTGAACGCGGGGCTTTGGCTGGCGTCACTGCCAATCTGCTCTGGTCAGGGTCAGGCACTGTGGTCTCCGTATACCCGGTCAGGCTGCCTGACCACCCCGGCCTATTTGCTCAGCGAGTGAGGGCGCCGCATGCTCTGCCACCTGGTTGCCATAGTAACAGTGTGGTCAGGCTTTCCTGTAAAGAGGGGAAAAACAGATCCATACCATGCGTCGCAAAGAGCCCCACTGGGTTTGGCTGAGAGGAATTGCTCCCTTTTCATGTGCTTGTGTTTAGCCAGTTTTTCTCCGTTTTCTCTTACGAACACGCAGCTCGTGTGCATCTCACTCTCTCTTTTCACTTCATCTGTTCTCCTTTTGTCTTTATTTCCCTTCAGCAAGTAGACTCACATGCACATCCCTCCTCTTGCTATCCTGACAGTTTGCCGGTTATTGTCCTGGTAGGTGTCCATGTGTTTCCTGATTCAGGGCTTCACTCCGAGAAATGTTCAACACCTCAACTGACCTACTGTGACTCACGTGAAGTGGAAAAAAAAAAAAAAGTCCACAATCCACAAGTTCCCTCATTTGAAACTGTGTTACAAATTTTTTAAACTTTGACAAAACTTCCAATGAGAGAAATTACATTTTTAAAGCAGATACGGCCCTACTGGGGAAGCTGTTCCACTTCCTTATCATGAAATTCTTGCTTATCCTATTGTGTTATCATTCACAAGTACCGGCATGTAATCCTGCTTTGTGACCTCACGCAAATGAACCTCATAGAATTGATAGAACAGTGACTTCTTCGGAATCGTCTTCTTGATAAGAAAGGTTTCCACAAGAACGTACTGACCACTTTACTGCTTTCACAGAAGATGTGGCCTCGAGCTGCACCCTGTGCACACATTCAGTGTTTGCATGCTAATAAGACTTTTATCTTACTTACATGGGCTTATACTGTAACTTCCCAGGTGCCAGATGTCTTTTATTTATCCAAAATGATTTATCTGAAGCCATATACTAGCAACAAATTAGCAGCACGCCACTTATTACAAGAGACATTCCCTATGATATAATCATAATGTGCTGCAGCTGCTTTAGTATATTCTGTCCTGTCTGTGTCGGACCTCATACTTCGTGGCTAATGGAACATGTTATGATTTAGTTAAGACCCTTTCCCACATGTTCCTTCAACAAATGTTCGGTTATCTGCGTGTGCATGATGTGGAAACAGCAGCCGGAGCTACTTTTGATCGTAAGACACTTTTGCAGTTTGGTCGTCATATGTGTCTGTGTGTGTTTTTATGTGTATGAGAGTCGAAACCACTATTATACTAATGCTCTTGTGGGAAGGGGGCTTTGTGGAGAAGGGGATTATCTAAGATAAATATTAACCTACCCTAACCTTTAAATGTCAAGAATGTTGGACAGTATTGCAGTATTTCTCAACATCCAGGAAGAAAAGCAACACCTGCACTGTACAATAAATTCAAGTCAAAACACCTCAGAGTGTAGAAATCAAAAGACACGCACATTTATAGATGTATAATGGTGAGGCGATTATGCAAAGACAAAATGAGAGCTGGCTGACCCTCAAGTCCCATTTGTAAAATATTTCTCCCCTTTAACAATCTCCATTTAAGAGCAGCTGCTCCATCTGTCCTCGAGCCACGGAAATTAAAGTGTTTTTTTTCTTCTTTCAATCTACTTTATCTTCTGACATGCATATTCTATTATGGGTGCCTATGACAATAAGTATGAATTACAGATAATGTGCCATTCTGGTGCATACACTTGATTAAAAAGAGGAAGAGAGGTAGGCCATACAACTGATGAATGGAAGGAAATTCTGTATGCTGGAGCATATGCAAAGTGCAGTAGAGTGTATTCAGGCATTTCCCTGCATGTTATATCTGAATTACTGTAATAAATTGACATTTGAATGGTGCCTGTGTTATATGGCTTCCAAATAAGGTTACCCATTTGATTTACAGGAAGGCCAGATCAGGGGAAGCATGTATCCTAAAACAAATCTAAGACTTTTATCAGACTGTCTGCAGTAAAGCAGATTTTTTTTGTTGTTTCGTGTGAGCCAAGTGGCTTTGTGGTGTTGCAAGCCTATAGTTTATGAGAAGCTGCTGGTCGTCATGATGTGTTGAGAAAAAAAAACTCTTTAGTTTTGCAACAGACTTTTCCAGGAAGCAGGGAGAGGGCTTCTCTGACGCAGCTCACCTGAGTCAGATTAGCATAAAGATATGAGGCATCTTTGATGTCCAAAGTCTCAAGTGTTTCACTCTCACTTCACACAATTTGCCATGTGAGTTTATCTCGCTGTATCTCCTTTGTGTATTTTGTTTTGCTGTTCTCTGCCTCCCCAACCACACACACACACACAAACAGCTGTGTTTTCATGACTTTTGGGGACATTACATTGACTTATATTTATTTCCTGGAGACTTACCCTAAAATGTAATGATTTATGCGATACGGACATGCATTTTCTCACTTCCCACTTCCCACAATGGGACTGTGTAAACATATTAATGTCCCCACAAGATGGGTAGAAAATGCCCCCCCCACACACACACACACACACCGGATGAAGAAGTAGCATACTTCAGAAAAAACTATGCCAGACGTGAAGTGAGTGCATCATGCAGTCTCTCTTAAACAAAACAAAACAAATGCCCATTCAAGCTTGGGATTTCCTGTTCTTACCATGTGAAGTATGTAAAAAAAATAAAATCTGAAATTATCTGGAAAAAAAAATGATAAAAAGGTGAAGATACTTTAAGAAAAAGCCAAATAAAGATGTTTTCCATGAGGGTGATGAATGTATTCTCATTATATGTCACTGTGTGTTGCTCTTAATAATTTTGTCAGTCATGGAACGAATCTGTGTTTAAGTAAAAAAAAAAATGAGTCAAACTCTATTCGAGGGGCTATAGTGTTAACTACCTGACGGTGAGTTCATGTGTACGTCAGACTATCAAACACCACCACAGTGAGATTTTGTAAATCTTACAGGAACTGTGAGGACTCATTGCCACTTTTCCCTCCCAACAACAAAGAGATGGAACCATTTAATCTGACTGGATGCTACTTTTTACCTTCATCTGACTAAACAAGACACTTGTACCAATGTGGTAAAGACACAGGGTTTAGCGGAAATCATCTGGCAGTAGTGAGCCACCGGTTGTTATCACCACCGCAGTTGAAACACAGGGGTCCTAGCAGTGTCACTTCCTATCACTGCTGCGGAAAATGGGGGGGGGGGGGGGGTTCTGCTCCCTTGCACACTATGAAAGAAACCAGAGGTAGGTTTCTCTGTCTTGTTTTATCAGAAATAGCCACGTTCATTTTCAATAAAGGACATGTGTCCAGTTAACTTGGTAAGCTCCTGTTATTACACTGGGCTTACCCACACATCTAAATTCCAGATGAGTGATTCAGAGTTACATGTTCTAAATCCTGATTAATTTGTTCTTTCCAAACACATGTTACAGTTGAGCAATTCATCCATTGTTTTTGTAAGTCTCGCCGTTTACTTAACGGTTGTAATTCCTGTAAATTTCCCCACTGCGGCACTAATATGTATTATCTTATCTTGAATAATGCAGTATGCATAATGCATAACAGTAACTCATGCTGACTTCAGCGCGTTGCGTCTCTGTTATGGGAAGTGGGGATGAGGTTTTTGAACAAATGTAACTGGTCTGATGTGAGCAGTCTGCGATGTGAAGTCATGTTACTGTGTTGTCACTTCCAATCACACACGTGTCAAAACTCTGCGTGAGTTTTCGAGTAAAGTAAAACTGCAGCGGGGAGATACGCAGCAGAGCGTGAGGGGGCAAAAAGCGGGGCCTGCCATGAGTACGCATATATGGTGTATGTGTTTTGAGAATGAATTTTAAAAAGAGAACAAGAGAGAGAGAGAGAGAGAGAGAGAGAGAGAGAGAGAGAGAGAGAGA
>NW_022280070.1:4471844-4493023 GCF_004355925.1 Anarrhichthys ocellatus
AGAGAGAGAGAGAGAGAGAGAGAGAGAGAGAGAGAGAGAGAGAGAGATACAGAGAGAGAGAGAGACAGAGAGAGAGAGTTTCGCAAAAAGCTTTGCATAAAATGTGGTCACATTTGCTTAAGGCACACCAGTTGTGAACAACATCTCAAGGGTTTCCTGACAAACCGCAGGATGAGTCACACTTCTCAGAGGACACAATCAATTCCTTGAATTGTTACTAAGAGAGCAACTCCCCTCCCCCTCCCTCTTCTCCTCCCTCTTCTCCTCCCATTCTTCTTTCTATGGTAGTCATTTTCTCATTCAAGCGAAGTGTGTCAGACCAGCTATGCCAATAGCGGCTAACCCTTCATGTTACCAAGAAAGGTGTCACTGCTTTTCTGGCCCAGTTGTCATATCTGTAACTAGTGAACACGTGTACATTTTTGTGACTTGTATTGTGTCCCTTTTCCCTTTGATTTAATGAGAATTCAGTTTTACCACATTTCCCCAGCAAACTGATAACATTGAGTATGGGGTCTAAATTACAGACCAGCAGTGGTGGTAAGTAGGTCAGTACATTTACTCCAATACTGTACTTATACAAGTACTTCAAAACGGTATATAAGTTATTCCATATGTAAGCATATTTTGTACTTTTTCTTCCATTACATTTACATTTTAACTTAAGTTCGTAGATTTAGATTATTAATACAAAATATAAATAACAAAAACATTATGTTTGAATACAACCACGCCAATACCAACAAGAGTGTCCGGTTTGGGGACCTCAGAATTGCATCCCTGCTTTTTGCAGATGATGTGGTTCTATTGGCTCCTTCAGAACGTGACCTTCAGCACACACTGGATCGGTTTGCAGCCGAGTGGGAAACAGTTGGGATAAGAGTCAGTACCTCCAAGTCTGTGGCCAAGTTTCTCTGCCGGAAAACGGTGGATTGCATCCTCTGGGTTGGGAGTGACTCCCTGCCCCAAACGCAGGAGTTCAAGTATCTCGGGATCTTGTTCAGGAGTGAGAGTAAAATGGAGCGTGAGATGGACTGGCGGTTCGGTGCGGCGTCAGCAGTGCTGCGGGCATTGCACCGGACCGTCTACGTTCCATCTGACAGTTGTATTGCTACTTTCACATATAAGTAAAATATCTGAGTACTTCTACAACTACCACTTCAATTACAGCAAACATTATTCACTCATAAATCACGCTGTGATGAGACAGAGACTATCACATAAAAACGCCCAGTGCCTTCCAAAACCATTACTTCGATATTATCTAATAAAATTTCCTGAAAAGTCACTCAATCTATTTTGCCAAAATCCCCCCATTTCCTCAGAATGGAAGTGAGTCAGGGTCATAATAACACAATTATCAATTTCCAGTTAATTACAGCCCCAACAACACTGAGTGACCATTACGGAATATTTTAAATATTTTTCATCACATTGACCGTAATAAACGATCCACTTCCCTTCTCTGCACATGGAGTCAAATAGTAAAAATAAACCTCAAATACACAACATGTGTGCATCATTGATAATGATTTTCCCAGCAAACTAACAGTAAGAGTTAACATCTGCCGCTGTGTTTCTCAGTGATCCGTTCACTTGATAGCAAGATATACAGTAAATGGCATCAACGTCTTTCAACGTTTCGCACCTGTGCAATCAGTCATGCTCACGATTTCATACTGATACACAGAGCTATTTCAGCACTTCCTAAAGGCTATGTAAATTGAGCAAGTGTAATTCTAGTTAGAGGCACTCTGCAAGACTACATTAATAGCATCTTTGTGCCGGAATATATACGGCAAATGCTGTATGTTGCAATATTATTTCCTGTTTTGAGCAATTGTTGCATTTGTTACAGCAGTTCCAGTTTTTCTGCTGTTGCACTTCCCATATGGATGGATATTCATGACGACTGTAGGCTAATGTGCGTGGATGAGATGTAATAGACAGTGACCGACTCAGAACATTTTGTCATGGTTACAGAGAACTCATTTGGGTGTAAAGACACATTGAGATAAGCATCCAGGCAGGATGTGTGTGTGTGTGTGTGTCTGTGTGTGTCTGTGTGTGTGTGTGTGTGTGGGTGTGTGTGTGTGTGTGTGTGTGTGGGTGTGTCTGTGTGTGTGTGTGTGTGTGCAGATGATTGGAAGAGTGATCCATCCCTGTTAACAGTCACGATGTGTTCTTTGTGACTCAACCTGCAGGAGCCTAAAAATCTACTTTATTCATTTGATGGTTGTATGGGATATCTCGCCACATTGCTTGAGACGTTTCCTCAGACTTCGATTAATAATTACCAATTATAGTAACAGACCCATTAGGCGCCTTGATAATGGTGTCCTCAGGGAGCTATTAATTAACTGTACCTCACACCCAATCCATGCTGGATGTTATTGTGGTAAACAGTGAAACATGGTTTTGTTTGTCTCAGAAACAGGAAGACTCTGTATTCTTATGACATACTGGTAAACCTACTGGAACAACCACCGACACCACAACGCAAACAAGCAGACAAACCAGAAGCACTATTATGCCATTATGATAATTGCCTAACTATAACAGCATATAATGAATGCATAAAATGATCCTTGCACTGAGGAAGATTATTTAAAAAAAAATATATATATATATATATATATAAAGAGGGAGAGACAGTGTGTTGAATCCAAGTTTCCAAGTCCTCCAAATCTCCATATATTACACATATGAGTCAGCCCAGTGTAAATGAATCTGCCTGCGTGTGTCCTGTCCTCTTCTGACCTGTGAGCTCATGTTGCTAAACTGCGTGTTTACTTACCATCACCGCCAAGGAAATAGCTTTCAGCAAAGCTTAGATATTCAATTAAGTTCCATCCGTGCTTTTTATTTTCTCTGTTTGTCATTGAACAATATTTCCTCATGTAGGACCTTTGCTGTTTCCAACAGTCATTATTGTTTTCCAAGAGAAGTTCAGATCTGAACTTTTCCTTTCCTTCATTAATGCACATTACACCACTTTGAATATATTTACATACACTCAATCGTTCACAGTGACAGGTAATATACCTCACTGCTATAGTTCAGCGTTACTATGAGGCCCAATTTCCCCTTCAGAACAGACCAAATTCCTAAAAGCTTACACTCAACAAGGCCATAAAAATAGTTTCGCAGAAATCTCTGTCTAGTTCAAGTGAATCTTTCAGCAGCAAGCTGCAAATATCTCATTCCCCCTCAACTGTAAGGTTTGTGGTGGAGACAAAACAAAGCCGGTGATGTTTCGAAAAAGAGGTGTTAGCCTCTGCCAGAGTCTTTTGACACATCACATGATGAGTCCTACATCTGGCCAGCTGTAATGGTTTATTAAGCTATCGCATTCAAATGAAGCTCAGTTCCAACGAATAGGTGTCATATAGCCAATGGCATAAAACACTCCCTGAACCATCACACCTTCACATTGGAGTTTGAAGGGTAATCATCCCAACGTTTCTTGTTGTTAGATTTACAAAGTGAAAAGTAAAGATGCCCCTTTTTCAATCAAAATTAACCAAGTTAACTGAGATCATCTTGAGCACATTGCTGTCTTTCCCATGCTTAAGAACTTTCCTGTCCTTTCATCATATTTTACAGAAGTGTCACAAAAAGTGCCAGAGACCGGGTGTTTGTGGTGGGTATAGCACCATTCTTAATGAACCCTTGCTTGCTTCACAGTAGTGTACATAAATCCCACTTTAATTGACCCAGCACATCAGGCATCAATGTTTAGAGCAGCTTAAATCAAGCATCTCCTTGTAAAGCTTAATTGGAAGCAGCCAACATGCCCTACCTTGTACTGTTTTCGTTTTTATTATTCAAATTTCTATTACTGAACACACTCGTCAAAGCAATGGAAAGCACCAGGATCGGAGCCCATTTATAGTAGGGTTTTCCCACCAAGAAAACGAGGAGAAAGACTAAAATGTTTCCTCTCCAGGCGAGCGGGCCCATAATGGTAGCTTTTATTGTTATGGCAGTGACATTTGAGGTTGAGGTTTGTTGTGTTGTGAGAGTCGGCGTGCGGCGAGACATGCTTTGGAGTCGGTGTGTGGGCTGTGCGCAGGCCTGCAGGGACACAGCGCACAGTATCAGATTGTTCCCTGCTCGCCATGCTGCGTTTCCATGGAAGTGTGCAGGAGCTGTCTCTGTAGCGTGCTCTGTGCCGTGCGGTTTCCTGTGACGCGAGAGATCCGGGTGTCTTCAGTGGACATCTCCATGGCAGCCGCTTGTTTTTCCTTGGGACACCTTTCATGTCCTGACAGGAATTTTCGACAGAGTAGGCTACAGGGGTCTGCCTACACTTTTTTTAGTCTTGTGTTGGATTTTCCGAAAAGGATTAGAAATACAACACCGGCTCTTTTTTTTTTCCTTTCTTCTTGTTTCTTCGGATATGAAGCCGAGGGGGAATTTATCTGCAGATTCCTCTATTGTGACTTTACTGCGTGGGTCATTTGCAATCATGTGTTAAAAAGCTCAGACTTATTTGAGGGAAAGTAATCATGACTAATTTTCATAATCGTTCTGCAGAAAGGTTGTGGTTTCCTACGGCTCGTTGGGTAAAACTCTTGAGTTGCATGAAGACCTGCCATAACAAAGTGAAAAGACAGAAAAGTCTGAGAAAAATCCAAAAATCATATCTTGCGATCGGCACAGCGGTCTTTGTATATTAATATGTGCCTATGATACTGGATGACACATGCAGACAGAGTAATCACAACGTCAATACATCCATACGTCCATTGCATTTATGTTCCTATTCTCTAATAATATAATCAATTATATTCAGCTTTTTTTATATTATACAAATCCACTGAAATTCTCAACATGACGGCTGTTTGTTTGCAGTTCTAACTCACTGTGACATTATTAAAAAGCAACAGTGGGGCTTAGCTAAAGAGCTGTGAGCGCAGGTTATTGAGTGTAACCGCTGAAATGAGACAGATAAATAGCTCATCAAGAGAAACACAGTTCATTCATACAAAATATAATCAACTAGTAAATGACGACGTCTTTTTTTAGATTCAATTGCCCAGCAGTACTTTATAGAAACCGACATTTTACATTAGAGCATCAATAATTGTAATCAATAATATTATATACATCATTCGGAAATCAGCCATTCTGCATATTGCGTAATTTTACTTTTGATACTTTGTATATTTTGATGGTAATAGAGGCCAGTACTCTCTCAGATATCGTGGTGTACAGATATATATACACAATATATACAATTTATATACAACGACAAAGTACACATTAGCAAGATCTCTGTATCCAAAATATAGAGCTAGATATCTATGAGATATCTAATTCATAGTGTCTAATTTTGACAATATTGTTTGTGATGTATTTATTAATTTGTATTGAAAAGTGTTATTTTCTGTGCATTGTCATTTATATTTTTTTCATCTTGTCTGGATTTTGTAAAGTCTTATGTGTGTGCAAGAAACATACAAATACTTCCACTTGAATGCAGGACTTTTCTTAGAAACGGAGTATTTCTACTATGTGGTATTGCTATTTTTACTTCAACCTGAGTTCTTACCACCACTGCCGTTTGTCTGTCATATATCAAACTGATAATACTTTTGCACCATTGATGAGTCTAGACTGCTATGACTCTTTCCTATGTTTTTGTTCTTCTTTTTCTGCCAGACATCCAGTAATCCGCTGCATTCTTTGCTGACGCACCAACACAGAACTCCTCGAGGGTCATTTCTGGTCACCAGATGACCTCTATCACAGGAAAGACCTGTTCACTCCACCTGACTGAGCTCTGGCTTCGGCCTTCTGTTGTCTTATTTTAACGTTCTTGGCTAATGTGTACACACGCGCACATGTAGAGGTCACACATACACACACGCACACACACACACACACACACAGACACACACACACAAGTCCTCTCTTTATCTCTCTCTCTTTCACACGCACACACACACAGTTGTCATTGTATACTAAGTATGTGGTTTGATGTATTGAATGGCTCAACTGTGTGTCAAATGATTAGACGGTTTCCAGTAAAGCTCCTGCTGCTGGCTTGTGATCCACACATGATCCGAGAATGTGGCTTTGGATGATTTTGTTGCCGTTTTCTATTTCAAATGACTGAGTGTTTAGTCACATCATGCATCCTCACATTATTTCCACTTTGGACAATCAGAAACTTTGTTTGAGAGTCGAGCTGATTCGTGGAACAGAAGTAAAAAAACATGCAAACAATAAACTGATTTTTGTGAGAAAAGATGAGAGGGGAAAAAAAATCTAATTTGAAGAGTGCTGCCATCAAACAAACAAGACTTTCAACGAGGAGGCCGTTGTTCATGTCCCAAAGTGTTGAGGTATTATGAAGTTATACATTCGGGATGTTTGTGACGTGTTTTCCGGACTTATATCACATTGTTTATGATTTATTTAGTTTACACACTTATTTCAAGCCCAACTATAATGATTTTCCTAAACCTATAACTTTGGTAGTTTCATGGTAACGACATAGCATTGAATAAAAACGTGAAAAGCCCTAAAATGCATTAACACGCAATGTCCTTAAAATGTCGCACAATTAATACGTCTTTCCAAGAGATCCGGATGATATACCGAACTGACTTGTTGTCATTTTAAATGCACAAACCTACAAACTCCATTTAAAAATCACACGTAAATGTTGATACAACATCCAGTTTCTTTGGCTGAAATATACCAGTGTTATCAGGTTTCTCTTGGACCCCTACAGAAGGTTTACATTTTGCACGACATTGAAATCAGACAAAAGCAGCTGGATAATGAGATTTCTCGCATGCATTAAAACACAATGAATGAGCCGGACACTGTGTCCTTATTACTGAACTTAACTTTACTCCCTTCTGCTTCACGTCCGACTGGTTGAGTCCATTAATCTAATGATTACTCACTTTTATCATGAAGAACGAGGTAAAGGTCATTTTAACAGGAGCCTTCCACTGATATTGGACAATCATTCACAGATTCATTACTGTCGCTTACTGAGAATAATTACATAATGCATCGTTTACATGATAAGAACCTGATTATGAGGGAGGTGACAAAACATAATTCAATATAAAACTTTATAACCACACCTGACTTACATTTGTTGCTTTAATGGTGGTAGCTTTATGACCTGCCATATGCAGAGATAGTGCCATGGAATGCAAGGAGTATACAAGTGTTGATCCAAACACCAGATATAGCCTTAGGACTGAAAGCCTGCAGGCATCTGCCACATGGTTTCTAAACCTTGATGTACAAGGATTTGCAACATATCCCTTATTCTTTGGAGAACACATATTTATTTTGGCTGATGAAGGCCAGCACAGCTACAGCTATAGCTAATGAAAATCAGAAGGGTAGAAGAAAAATAAAGAAGAAACAAAAGACATGAGATCAGACCAACGTTGCATGCTACAGGATAAGGCTGTCATTATTTTAAATTGTTGTTACTGTCAACAAATCCCATGAAAAGACTAAACCCGAGAATGGGGTAGTCCATCACTCTGATTTCCTAATCCGGTTCTTTTGCACTCAGCCCGAAGTCCACATTGCATTCCATTGAAGACGTAAATCTTTAAAAATGAGTCACAAATACATTTGGTGTCAATAAATATTTTCAGAGCTGCAGAGAAGGAACACTGTTTAGCTGATGATTAATGTGTTTTTAATAGTTCTTGGACAACATTGGAGCTCCAAGTGCATTTGGCTGCACAGATAATACTTGTTAGTTGGTTGAATTCATTGTTGGTTTTTGTTCTTTTTATGGGATTGGATTTTAGTTTCTGGAAATGGCGAAAAGAAAACTATCAGCGATTTACCTGAACTTGCAGAACTTCAGTAACTTCACGGCTTAAGATAAGATAAGATAAAATAATACTTTATTAGTCCCGCAGTGGGTGCGGTTATATGGCTAGGATATTTATGCCAAGCTCATCCTCAAAAAGGACACCGTGTACCATGGATCAAATTACCAAGGAAATCAGAATATGTAAAAGTGGCCTGTTGGTACTTGTGTGGCTGGTTTCACTTTTATGACTCAAAGAAGAAAATTAGGTATCACCACACTTCTGAATACTGATAACACTAACTTTGACAGTGAATAAAATACAGCAGATTGTAGTAAACTTGGTCATAATCTGCTGTATCATATCATGTTGATATGCATATCATACATATTTAATTTGGTATCTTTTGTGTGGATTGTGCAATGTGTTTGAACGACTCAGTTTCTTGAAAGTATAAGTCGTGTCTGCATTTCACCGTGACTTTGACGTCTTTACAAATGTAGCATAACACGTTTATACAGACAGAAGGTGACAGAGATTACAGTGTGAATAAATGTACCTTTTAATCTATTACGTGCCATAGCGGCGTGCATGGAAAATTAAATTCAAAGGAAACTTCTGGGGAAATGCTATTCATGCCCCAGTGTGATGATTGTGTCTGCCAGCTGTTCCTTTCTGTTTAATGGGGTTTGCCATATCAAGACTGGTACATTCAGGAGTGCTGTACAGAGAGGCCGCCGTTATTTTTAGACAGCACAACACCTAAGAATGTTTTTCTGACTGATTGTTAGCCAAGAAAAGTCAGAGAAACTCCCTGGAATATCAGTGGAAGTACTTGAATGCTTCTGAGGAAAAACATGGTTGGCCACTCTTGCAAAATCATATGGCTTAACAAGAAGAAGGAAGTTCCACTATTATTTTTTTCCTCTATGTACAGCTGCTAAATGTTCACTTCTCTTTAAACATTAGAGAAGTACTCTTATTATAATAAAATTCCATGTGTTGTTTAGGTGGGCGGCTTGTAGCCCTGAACTTTTACTACATAGGTGGATAGCATACACCTCACATAGACTACGGCATGTTTTAGTTCCCATGGGGAGGACAACTTGTGCTGGATCAGCGTAAATTACGTCACAGTTCAACCCGGACCAATGACGTGACAGAGCCACACCCTGTTCCAATAAAAGACTCCATTACATACACACACACACACACAGTGGTGTGATATTACAACAAAAGGAAAAAATGTCATGCGTAGATTATGTTTAGAACAAAACTGCTCAATGTCTTTTGTCAACAAACACTGTTGTCAGCCAAAACATTTACTAAAATAGAAATGTCCATGACTCGTGAGGGAAGTCATGGTTTTATAATTCCATGATTATAATCAACAAATGTTGATTGTTTGAAGTGTTTTCCACTCAGATAAGATGAGCAGGAAGTGAGTCAGTGTATCACCACAGCGGTGCACAGCAACACGCTTTTTAATGTAAGAAGCTTACGGTATCTGTTCCGTGTTATTTGATAGCTGATTGCATTTTTTTGTTTAGCTTGTAAATGCACCACGGTGTAGAGGTGCCTTGTGTTTTCCTATGTTGCATCTTGCTCAGTGTTTTGAAGTATTTTGTGAATTAACCATCCACCAGAAATACCGTAGGTCATTTCACTCTGTCCCTGCCTACTGCTACGGCACATCAGGCTTTTAGGCACATCAGGACTGTTAGGGAATTCTCTTCAGCTGATATTGTTTATATTTAGCAACCGCTTGACAATTACAAGCACTCCAACTGTAATTTTAGTTTCTGGAAATGCTGAAATGAAAGGAAAACTACCAGCGATTTACCTGAACTTGCAGGACTTCAGTAACTTCATGGCTTTTATTATTAAATGACAGCAAAACAAAGAGCCTCATCTTTTCACACAATACCCAGTTTGTACCCAGTGTTACGACACTACATAGCTCACTGTGTAGGTGTGTGGAGCCACGCTGTGACGCAGCCTTGTGTGGCGTCGGGGTGACACAGAGTAGGATATTTACAGCAGGCCCATCCTCAAAAAGGACAACATGTAACAGGGATTAAATTACCAAGGAAATCAGAATATTTCAAAGTGGCCTGTTGGTACTTGTGTGGCTGGTTTCACTTTTATGACTCAAAGCATTTCTACAAGACTGAATCCTCATCTTATGAAAAAGCACTGTAAGCACTTATATATATACATACACTCAGTGTCCACTTTATTAGGTACACTTGTAAAATGTATTGCAATCTACAACAGCGCTGCCATGAATTAGTTTTGATTGACAGTGACAGAGAGGTTTTAATTTAATCAAATGTTTATTATTGAAGTTGTAGTTTGCAGTGGTGTTGAGCTGGACTGCGTTATATTGAGAAGTTTTTCCATTTACATTATGAGGGGGGAAGAATATTAGAAACACATTTATATCCATATTTACATTTAATTAAATCAACATTTATATCCACATCCATAACCGCTTACAAGTACGACCTCAGTAATAAATATATAGATGAATTAAAGCAGAGAAGTATAAGATATTTAAAGGAAGGTGACCTAATAAAAGGGACCAGGCAGATTATATTACACTCATTGTGAATGTGGCACATAATGACTATACCAGTTGGCAGTGTGGAGTAACTGCAGCCATTACTGAATTAAGATGTAGCTTAATCCAAAGATTATTAATTGAGTCCGATGGACCCGGTACCAGGTCCATCCCTGTGGGTAGTTACAAAAAGGTGCGATGGAAGATGGTCTATGTATGGAAGATATGCATGGTGTGCCGTTTTGAAAACATTGAGTCTTCAGCTTCCCAAATTTATAAACAAACTAGAGTTGTCCTCGACCAAAGAAACGTTTTTTTACGGCTAACACTCATTATGATATTGTTGACTAATGGATTAGTTGATTTAATCAACAGATCTGTAAAACTGACTTCCCGCATAAATAATCACACAAAAGCATCACTTTAAATCTTGTTTGTACCAGAGAAGTGCTCATAGTTTTCTTTGGAAAAAACAACATGTTTGGTCTCGCTGAAAACTAGAAATTCCGAGGTTTCCAAGCACCTAAACGCAGCATGACTCAAAACAAACAGCGTCCACAATTAGAACGGACACGAAGCCTTCAGACCTCTCACTTCACAGTCACACTGCTGCAAATCTATGTTATCGCCAAAATAAAAACGTTAGATTTGAGTTACTGCCCGTTTCTACGGCAGCAGACAGGAAGTCGTAGTGGGCCTCTGGCGGCCTCGGGGAAGGACACAAACACCATCCAGTTCTCTTCTACTGGCCACCTTTTCAGACCACGTTTGGAGAGCGAGCTGAATAAATTGCATTCATCAGTTGAATCATATGCATTCTTGATCGCCGACAGATCAAACCTCCATTGCACAGTATTCGACTAATAGCCTACAATAGCGTTAACTATTACATTTACACAGAACAGTGGGAGGGTTTTACAAAACGTGGTGTATAGTCAAAACCATAAGAACCAATCAGCTCCTTGATCAGGTGACAGCCAGGTGTTTTTTCGATCATGCCCCTGGTCTTGCATTTTACAACTTTTAGGACCTCATGATTTAAAGGGCTATAAGTGTTTGATTGCATCTCCTTTGACTCTGGAGTGGTAATAGAAATAGGTTTACTTACAATGGTTCAAACTTTGCTTCTTACTTTTCAAAAGTGACCAGAAATAGGCATACAAGCCATGGTTGAGGAGCTATTCCTGATTCATTTTGGGTAGGCCTATGTTAGTTTAGGCCCTTTTTTCCAATAGGGCTAGAGCTTAAGATATTAATGTAAAATAACACATGAGTCTAGTAGAATTAAACTTGCACTATCCTAATATGTTTGTGTACTTTGTGCATTGCTTTCCTGAAAGCTGGGATCTAGTGAAATATGTCATAAGACTAAAATAGCCATGGTCATTTTGAGAAATTGCCAGAAAAGGTCATGCACAATGCCGTCAATGGTTTCTAATTTTGTAGCATTGCCTCATATTTATTTCAGCTTCATCTGTTGTTTCTCTTCTCTGTGTGAAGATGGAATTGCAGATTTTTAGTGTTACAGCCAGGCAGAGGAGTGGAGCACAGGGAAGTGGAGTGCTAACAGTAAATCCGGAGGCCTGGAGGAGGAACAGGAGGAGCGTGCCTGGAGAAGAGTCTCAGTGGGTGGGACTAGCGGGCCATGGTGACTCACTGCTACTCGCTGGTTGGCTCTCGTACCTGGCATCTGGAGCTCATTGACAATGACTCTCTATGGCAACCAGAAGTTGTGGAATTGTAAACAGACTGAGAGACTGCAATGACGGGCTGGAACCAGGCTTTCGCAGTTTCTCCACCACACGCTCAAGAGCCCCAACAGGACTGCCAGCCTACGCACATGTTTAGGTCAAAGGGAGCAAATGAGGCAAATTACACATACACACAAAGTCACATAGAGACAAAGGCCTTTCCCCTTGCACATTCTGTGTATAATTATGCAACTTTCTGCAGCATTCAGGATTCATCAAGGCATTTTTTTTTCAGATTTAGAGTTATTTTGCCACTGTAGAAATTAGATAAAGAGTAATAAATGATTCAAATACTTATTTTATTGCAAATTAAACACTTGGTCAGGTTCCTGTGAGAATATTGTTTGAGAATATTTGAGAAGTAAAAAAATAAAAAACAACTATGTCCCCTATATTGCAGAAAGCTGCACTATTTCTTTCTGACTGGATTTGTGTGGCCTGCAGTAAGTTGAAAAGCGTCTGTAACCTTCCTCAGTTTTTGCATAATAAACACTATAATATAACAAAAAGTTGGAAGAATCGCTAAACACTGCAGAGCAGCAGTTCCCTGGGGAACTATCTCTCAGTAATTGCTCCCAGAACTACAAGTAACTTCATATAAAACTACATTAGTATCAGTGATGCATTGAGTCAGAAACTGTCGGGCTGGAATTCAAAAAGCCTCTTACTTACAAAATAATTTCAGTTTCTGATAAGACAGCATTAGCTCTACATGCTAATGCTAGAAATGATGCCAGTGAGCCAGAATAACAGACAGTGTGTGCAGAGCCTTTTACAAACTGAGCTGTCAGAAGCAGAAGTTTCCCTTAATTTCCTCCTCATCTTCTGCTCCGGTGAGTCTTTGACAAATAGTCAAAACCTCGTGGGAGCAGATGCAAAAGATGCTAGCTCAGCCGTCCAAAAACCTACATCTATGTAAATCTTCCAATATGCAGAATCAAAATGTATCTGGAATCGTTTTGAATATGAATGGTTAACCGACTATGCTAAATTACCTGACCGTTTACCGTCACTTCTGTCTTTGTTTGGGTTACTTTTAACCGTGCTTCCTGGTGAATACAAGTCGAGTTGATTAATGTTTGTGTATTACTCATCTTTCTGTCATGTTTGCCATCAGTGGCAGTGTACACAATCATTTGTGACGTCTAACTGGAGAAACGAGTCCACAAAATTCCACTTCCCGCTTGTAACACGACCAAGAGGCTGACGTAAATGGATTTTCCCAGTCGTTGTATTTTACCATGAATTGTATTTTCATAAATCCACCGTGACATTAGGCACTTCAATGTGCTAAACTAAGTCCGGCTGATTCAGGGACAGTGTGCTGAAGGACCTATTTTCTTGGAAAATTGTCTAATCTATATGCTGTCAAGGTCTCCATTTGTACAGCCATTATACTTTCAAAAAACTAAAATACCAGAGTAATCTTGATATTCTGCATGTGGCAGATTAAAGAGATTCTGGCTGACAAGCAGTATAATTAAATGCCTGTACTTTCTTAGCTAAACCTGGTGTGGCAGCTTGGTTTGAGAAACGATTGTGTAGGTACAATGACAAATATATGGCTTGTGTGAGCAGCGCTGTGACTCTGCAGTACTTGTTCTCTGGAATCACATGACAAAGGACTACCAGAGAATTTCTCCTGAGCACCGCTGCAAGTTGGCATTCTTTAAATAGGCCAGACTGGTTGCAGCTGGCTTTTAAAGTGTTACTGTCTGTCATGCATTAATGCCTTTAAAAAGGTTAATGTTATCAAAACATTTACAACAGTGTTGACTGGCAGATGCTCCAAAGCACTCATCACATAATAAACTGTACAGAATGTGATTTAAAGAGTGATATGATGATTTTTGACTGCACTCATTTGGTATTATTACACACAAAGGGGTGTATTCTGTAGTTCCAGCCTAATCCTGCATTCATCTCAACCATAAATATGATTCATTATGTTTCCAAAATCCTCTCGTTGTTTAGTTCTGTGTAATTTAAGGGCGGATGTTTCATATTTTACAAGGAAAGCAAAGCATTTCCAAAATAGCCATTCTCTGGAAGATTAATTACATTTTTAAAAGACCCTCTGTATTTAAGTCGAACAATGTTAGGTGATATTGAGACGGTGAGAAAAATAATATTTTTTCCTGGACCACTCACAGCGCACAAATCACCTCAGAGACCCCTTATCTCTCTGAAACCTCTTCGCTGAGCCCCTTTGGCTGAGAGGAAACAATAAAGTGCTGTGGATGCAGGTAGACCAGGAGCGGATTCCCGTAATTATGTTGGATATGGAGGTTATTCCCGTTCATCCATCATTTTAGCGGTTTGCCGTAAATGTGCATGTGTTCCTGCACTGTAGTTGCTCCTAATGAAGACTTGAGGGATCTGTGCTTTCACAGTATTGTAATAAAGAAGTCACATCTGGGGTGGTAGTTAATCCCAATTAGTAGTAGATATATTTGACCAACAATATGTTGGATTTTACATTTGAATTAGTTACTTTTTGTATTGAGAGTAGCTCCCAATAACCGTACTGTCTGCCCTGTCTATACGCCCTCGATTACCGGTTAAGGTGCACCATGTGCGACCATGGATGGATTACCGAACAGGTAAGGGGCACCCTGAGCCAGACTACAACCTCAAGAGGATGCAAAATGACCAGAAAGAGATGCAAAATGACCATGGAGAGATGCAAAATGACAACAAAGAGATGCAAAACAACCAAAAACAGATGCGAAACCACCAAAAATATATTTCTTTGAATCTGTGGGTCTTGTTCTAATGTAGGAGCCAAGACAGATGGGGGCCCTTTCCATGTCTGTGCTCAGGGGCCCATTGCCTCATAACCCATGTGTGCAACAGTAAATACAACTTATCGTTGTGCTGAAGTAAACGTGTTGACACATTTCTAACTACTATTTGTCTACAGGGCGGGGGGGGGGGGGGGGACATTTCTGAGAAGTTCTAAGCTTGTAAGAGGCGTACATGTTACAAGCAGGCTTCATTATGTAAGTGCACGTGAGAGCATGTTAGGTCACACTTTCACCTGGAATCCAGTGAGTCACGGCAGAATACAGTATTCAGCTCATAATTCTCTGGATTGCTATTTACTGATAACATGATGAGATATGTTTGTGTTTAGTGTATCTGTATCTGGGTCGAGGAAGACTTTAAGAGGAGATCATTAAGTGAACTGGTGGCCTGACCTCTGCAGCGAGTTAACAAAATCAAATGTGATGTTATCAAAACTTATCTAAAGGATCCATGCACACAATGAGCAGTGTGATTCACTATTAGTCCGTTTTTCACTGCCTGTGGAAATAAAAGTTTCAATCGTCATCAAATAAATCAAGCAGTGAGATCTCATTTCATAGAAAAATAGTGCCCTTTTATTATAAATTAATGAAATGTTCATACAAATATAAATAAGTGCAAAGTCGTATCAGTCTGCTTGCTTCGTCAAACACATTTCTTCAAGCGTCCACAGCCAGTAGTTTGGCTGGTAGAAAGTACATCTTTATAAAAGACAGCACAAAAACATCTTCACTCATGTAACCTCATGAAAATAAGACACATTTTAACTCTTCTCCTTATTGGGAAAATACAGGTACCATGTTTAATACATTCATTTTGCAAGTGATGGCAATCCTTTCTGTGCCACAAATACTACCACATCTTTTGGCATATTGATATATGTATTTCCTCACCACTGAAGGCATATTAAGCAGTGGTACTGTTCTCTCAAGTAAGATCCTCTAGGATTCATTCATGTTTCAACAAGCTGCTCCCTAGTTCAGGCAAGTTTTGGCGAGAACCCTTCCTCTAAACAAAATATCAGAAACATGTCTTCTTTATTTTCTGGTCTTAAAAACATCTTATAAAAGTCAGATATTTTTTTTTTTCAGTTTTTCCATCGTGGCTGGTACAAATATGCACCCAGGAGGCCATCAGTGTCCACTGGTTTGCACTCTAACTTTCCATTGTCTGTCAATTTCCCAGGATGCTGGAAGGACGTGTGCGATACGTCCAAGATTATCATCGGAGGTCAGCAAAAAAAGCCAGCCTGACCGGCTTTAATGGATGGATGATTTCTCTGAGGCTGATGTGTGTCTGTGTGTGTGTGTGTGAGCCCGACAGACTCACAGCTCATTTGGTTAGCAGCAGCGGAGGGAACCTGTGTGTCATCGGACTTTAGACAGCTGACTGTGACTCTCACTTCAGTTTTCAGTAAGTTGCATGTCATCAGTGAGGCAGGGGAGGGCTGCGGTGGTTCTCTCTCTCTTTCACACTACCAGATCACAGCAGTGCTCTCTTTCTCTCGGCCTCTCTTTGTGGATTAGTCCCTGATCCAGAGTCTCTTCCTGAAACATGGACCTTAAAGACACCGATGCCCACTTTTCCCGAGAGACCTACACACGTCTTGTCAGCACAATAAACTGCTCCTTTTCACAAGCTCGATCTAGCTCTCGAAGCTGCTTCGATTGATACTCCTCGGACACAGCGTGTGTCTTTGACCGTTAGCCGCTCTGAAACACATCCAGTTTCTTTTAAGTCTTTGCCCCTTCAAGAGCATCAGTCAGACGCCTCTAGATAGGAGCATCATAGTCTTGGAGGAACTCCTTAAGAGGATGAGGGAGTTGGTCTCTTTTAGTAGAAATGTCCAAATGTCCATTGACTGTTTTCCTGCACAAGTGCTGCAAAGTGGAAAAGCTACATGAGAGAGGTTTGACGAGCTCCAGAGGGATCTTCTCCCCTCCAGAGTAAATGTAGTACATATTCCCACTGCGAGTGTTCGCTTTGCTCTGAGGCATGTAGAAATGGACCAGCTTGAGGACGCAGTCAAAGTGGGGAACAGAGTGAATGTTCTTAGGGTCTGTCTGGAGGTAAAAAGAGGAAGTGTCACATTGGATGCGCAGGTTCTTGGTGCCCGACGCCGTCTTGATGCTGAGGGCAAACAGGTGTCGGTTGTCGGAGCTGTCCCTGACGAGGAACGTGCCGTTGGTCTGGGCCGCCAGCATGGCGTTGGCCTCCTTACCAGTGATGGTGGCCCAGTAGAAGCCGCTCTCCTTGAGCTTGTGGAGCGTGGCGAGGACCATCTGGTACTGCGTCTTGGAGGTGAAAGTCTTGTAACGTTGAGGCAGCCGCATACTGGAGTCCAAGAGGCTGCTGCTCATTGCGGTGTCAAACTTGCTGTAAGTTACCATGGCGCTGTGCCAGTTCTCTAGGCAGCTTGGGGAGCACTGGGCACCACACAGACAGGAGAAGGAAAAGGTGGAGTCAAAGAGCGGTTCAGAGAGCTGCGATGAGGTCAGTCTGTCTGGAAGTGAAGCACCTGAAGAGACAAAAGAGGGGACGTTAGTTTGAGCTCAGTGTGGGAACAGATGATAAACATTCAAATGCATTTTTAAAGTTTAACAGTGACATAGCCAAGATTTGTTTAACTAACTATTTTTCCAGATGTGGAAGCTCTGTACATCGTGCGCGCTTAAACATCAGCTTTGTGTTTGTCAGCTAGAAACAAAAAAATATACGCAAACTGCACGACTCCTCTCTCCCCTATTTGAGAGGAAATGTGGCTTTAACAGCGTGTTTAGATAAAATGCCTCTATGTAAATTCCATCCATTTCGGGGAAACTTTGTGTGTGAAATGTGCCCTCGGGACTCGGTCAGTTCCAGTAAAGACACCGTAATCCTCATTACGCAATTTAAAACGCCAATGGCCGTTTAACTACCTCGCTCAGATAAACGCGCAAAACATTATTTATCCACGTTTGTATTGTATGCATAGATGAGAAATATGAGAATATGAAGAAAGAAAAAAACAGATCCTCACCTTCAATGTTTCTCCAAATTCGCTCTTTTAAAATAAATCCAAGTGCGCGGCCGCTGTCTGTTCACAGTCAGGACGATACAGACGTTTTAAAGTTCTTTGGCAACAAACTTCGGACTTGTAAAGTAGTCTTCTCTGTGTGTATCAGCCCGAGTGCTGCCCTGTGGAACTGTGAGTGAATAGTGAAGAGGAGAGGAGAGAAGTCATTATAAATGTGAGGAAACTCCTCCCTTCCTCGCTCTTGGCAGATTGACAAGCGTATTTTTTATTTTTTTTCCTGCTACGAGAAGCGTCCTCCCCCTGCTGTTTTTCCAAAATGAAGTTAAGGAGGAGTTCCAAGCAATACTTATTTACCGTTGGTAACCTAGAGTCAGTCTCTTTAGGGTCTTATAAACACTTTAAATAATACTTTTTTTTATCATTATTTAAAGCACCAGCTATATAATTCGATATTTTATGATATGCTCCTTTCCTCTTTTTTTTTTTTTGGTCGAAGTTCCGCTTTCGCGTCATGTATGAGGTAATGATTTAGTCGCAGCTCTGTGTATTCGGTTTCCCAGAAATTCACAGCAATAATAGCTCACATGCTGAGCACCAGTCCTCCAGAGAGGGCGCCAGATTGTGTGTAACTTCATTCAGCACATCTTTATTTCCCAATAGCAAATAGTTGGTATCCAGGGACAGCCGATTATTGACTAATTGTTGTGAAGTTGTGCGTCTGTTCTTTCTTTCAGTCTTAGAACATATTTTATGATTGCTTTTAAGTACTATCCTCAGATCCATGGCAAAATCAAGTGAGGGCTCTGCACTTTGTTAACATGTCAATGAATATCTCAATATGTGCTCTTCATTATCTCTATTGTTCTTAGTTAGTGAGTTAACTATGCTATTTGTACACAGTAAGTGGGGGCTGGAAATGAATGACAATGTTGTAAAACACTATTGTAATGATATGAAGTATTATTGCCGTTATAGGATAAATTGCAAATGTTGATAAATACTATAAATGAATGAACACTTAAAATATCCTCATAGGTGCTTAAATCTACATTAAACCATCTATTGGTTGTTTATAGTAAGTATGATTGCTAAATGATGTGTTTTATAATAATCCAACAAGAAAAAAGTAGTAGTACTGTAGTATAGTAGTATGCATTTTTATTTTTTTTTATTTTGGGAGGGGGGGGGCTAAATCCTATTTCATCTAAATGAATAAACAAACTTGGACAGTCCATTGCTGATTCTCACCTATCAGATGAAAAAAAGTGTATTTCCAGGAGCTCTCCTACCACTGCGGTGACCCTACCTAACCCTTCCCTTGACCCCACCCATACTGTGAGACTTTCTTCATCATCACGTTATAATAAATACCATATCAGCATTAGACTGTCTAAAGGAAGCTGAGTTCAGATCCCCGCATTAAAGACTAGTCCTATTTTTCTGAAGAAAGTTGTATCTTTGGCAACATGCCTCTGACTGATAGAGTGCTCATATCCACACCAGATCCCTCCCTGCTGACTCATCTATGACCGCCAGAAGCCTCAGGTGGTTATTGTACGGCACATTCACTGGTATCATTTCGGGCTTTGCCATCCTTTATCCAACTCACTCATTGCAATCATCATGTAGAAGACAGAAAAGCTCTGACCCTTCTCTGCACAGACCAAACCTCGGCTGGGAGCTGAAAAGGCAACGGACTGACGCCACGGAGCCTGAGTGGGTTTTGGTAAAAGCCAGCTGTGTCGACAGAGGTGAGTCAGGTGTTGTCTGATTCAGACCACCAGCAGGATAGGAGGGTAAGGGAAATTACTAGGATAGCCTCGTAACAGTCCGCTTCTTTCCAGAAAGTCTATTGTGTCATCGGCATGAGGCATGTACTTAGCATCCAAATTCTCCTCCGGGACCATAATGCGTGTCAATGAAAGGAAGAAGGTAAGGAGAAACCCCCACACCCCACACTTTAGCTCATCACATCTCCAAGGAAACCACTATGCACATTATTACAGTATGCTGACTTGGCTTTTAGCATGTATACTGTAATTTCCCAAGTCAATTACACTTTTGATACAAAGACGCTCCAGTAAGGAGGACGGCGCTGGAAAAAAAAAAACCTGTAAGTGCCCCCCAGACGTCAAGACGGTGTGTGGTTAACCAAAGGCAAACCCTCAAACGGTTGGTCAGTCGGCTGACGAACCAAGTGACCTGGAGCTGAGAAAGCTTTCTACGCTGGAGCTGTAGCACGCCGCGAGACCTCGGCCAAACATCTGAAGCTCGGGGTGTGAGTCTTGGCAATGACAGATTTGGCTCTGTAGGCGATGCGTGTGTGTCCCTTTCTGTGTATCCTAATACTCTAGGCTTGCCACAAGAAGTGGAAGAGTGTCAGTTCACATTCAAAGTCAATGAAATGGATTTTTATTTAGCGGAGGAGACAAGGCCTCACATGACAGCTTGTTGCTCTAAACAACTGTTTGGTACAAAAGGCAGCTGTTTAGGTTTTCCCACACTGACTCAGAAATTTACTCGAGCTCATGGTTTCCCGTAAACCCCATTGGGTACGAGGGGGGGGGGGGGGGGCGGAGCTGCGGAAGCGGAGCTGCGGAAGCGGAGCTGCTCGGTCTCGCAGTTTTTCACTGAACAGGGAGATCTTTTGAAAAAAATCCGCGTGTTTTGCCAATTCCATGAAATTGTTTGCGGTGTTGGCAGTTACAAAGGCATCCCTTATTGTTTGTACAGCTGAATACAGTGAGCCCTGAGTTCAGGTTGAGTCAACAACATCAGCAAATGTTATTTATTGAACAGAATCGTGCCATTATGGGGGGGGGTTTCAATAACAATACAGTCTGTTTCACTAAAACCTTTGAACGACACTGAGTAAATGAAAGGGCTGAAAGAGAAATTGATACTATGAGATGTGAAATTACACTGTATGATTCAAATCAGGTAGTGTGGAACTGTCACTGCTGATTAGAGATATGCAGGTAGGTTCCTGGCATATCATTCAATCTAATTCCTGTTAACCCTGTGTCATTATGTACATTAGCTTCACTTCCTGCCTCCCTAAATGTCACAATTTGGTCACTATTGAGCATTTCCTCTTACTTATATTACTTTAAAACTTCCTTGTTGGTTGAGCAAGACTATGACCGTGAGATCAGCCACTAACAATTTCCTGGTAACCCTCTCTCTCTGTCTCTCTCTCTCTGTCTCTGTCTCTCTCTCTCTCTGTCTCTGTTTCT
>NW_022280070.1:4493033-4533649 GCF_004355925.1 Anarrhichthys ocellatus
TCTCTGTTTCTCTCTGTCTCTCTCTCTCTCTCTCTCTCTCTCTCTCTCTGCCTCTGTTTCTCTCTGTCTCTCTCTGTCTCTCTCTGTCTCTCTCTGTCTCTCTCTCTCTCTGTCTCTGTTTCTCTCTGTCTCTCTCTCTCTGTCTCTCTCTCTCCCTCTAGTATATATATATACATATATATACACACATCTGTGTTACTTAATGTCCTTTGAATTATTATTATTATTATTGTGTTTGAATTATGGGAACCACCACAGAGATGAGAAGCCACAAAATCCAAAATGTCAAAATTGTGTGTTCACAATTCATTCTTCAAAAACATATTCACAAACTCAAACATGTCCTTTTTGTATCAACGTTCACATTCTTTGTGTTGACTGGAAACCCTTTGAAGTACAGTCTTTCCCTGGTATGCGGAGTGACATGAATTGTCCTGAGAACATGTTGTACTTCACGGTCTGCAGAGCTGATAAAATCTGTCTCCACCCTTCACCTGACACGTGTGTTCTTCCCTAAATCCATAAACAGGTACATATAAGTGGAGGATTTAATGGTCGGAAAAGGTGTGTGAAAGCTGGCGATGAAGCTGAACAGGCATAAATAACATGCTTGAGATACTTGGCACATGTCGCATGGAATCTATTTATGGCAGGTCTGTCTTCTGGGAAGAGCTAAAAGCAGAACAGAGAGCCACTAAGCGTACAATCAAATGTAACCTTTCACACTCACAATACTTTCAAGAACGGGTTAGGCTATTCTAGCATGAAGCCTTTTTTTCAACCTAAGTTAATACAATCTGTGTTTTCAATATTTATTCGTATTTTACAACTAATATTTACATCTAATTTCAAATCATTTAGGGAAGTAAAAGTAGCAGCACTATAAGTATTAGACAAAATGTACTTAAAATATCACAAGTACTCATTTTGCAGAATGATCTCTATCAGTTTGTATATTTTTAACAATAATATCATTGTATTATTTGTATTGATGTATGAATATGTAAGCAAAACGTTAATGTTGTATCTGGTCACGGTGGAGCTAATTTTACCTCCTTCATAATATAATGTTTAATATGTTATGAGCAGATAATAATGTGCTGTGTGTACTATCTTACCCTGAAAAGTAAGCAGCTGTCAGGTAAAAGTAAAAAGTATAATGCTTCTCTCTGAAAAGTAGAACTATAAAGCCTCACACTAGAAATATTCAAGTAAATTAGTACCTCAGTATTTGAGTACTTTCCACCACTGTCATTGTGACAATCCTGCTCAGAACAGATGTGGAACTGTTTCAAAGGAGCTTATTACATTGCCAAGAATGCTCTTTGAATAAATTATTTCATTCCTGATTTTATGACATACTTTCTGGCATTGTTTGTCAACGGCCCTGCCAGCAAATGACCAGCAGACTTTTCAACTCCGGGCATCACTCCAATATTTACATATCACCACACTGAGGCCCATTGACGGGGCCAGAGCAAGCTCTGCTCCTATCAAGGTTAACAAGAGGAGGAGGAGGAGGAGGAGGAGGAGGAAGAAGAAAGCATTTGATGTGATCAATTTACGGCATGTTGTCTTTCCTTGGCTTTCATTTTCCTGGCATAAGCTAGAGACATTAAAAGGAACGTCTTGTGCTGTTGTGATATGTTGCAACTGGAAGAGCACATGGGGTGAGTTACCAACATCTCAGCCATGTGACAGTGAACTGACAACTTCCATCTCGGGCTATTATTGAGACCGACACCACAGGACTAACTCCTGAGAGACCTGCGCTGGAATCTCAAAACCCTTTCTTTCCAAATCACATATAGCTGACACAATTGGGGCCAATGACCATTACAACATTTCGTGCTGACTTGTGACAATCGATACAGGAATTGCACACAATGGGACCATGTGATTCAGTTCAATTTAACTGCACTGTCATTGTGTTGAGGAAGAAGATAAAGAAAGAAGTGAATGCCACAAACGTCATTGGTTTCTGGCTTCCAGTGTGTCATTATTTTCCACCATGAGCTGGGTTGTACTAGATGTGGTTGCGAAGCACATGGCACTTCAACATTTACTGGAAAGTTCAGAATATAGTGTGTAAATCGGCTGATCCACAGTGCAACACGTCTCATTCTATCGCTGTCGAAAATGATAGATGATTATTACATTGAGTATGAAACAGTCTTCTTAGTTGTTAAGATGCTCCTGGGTGCAAAGCCGTGTTTACTTTAAGAGGAATAGTTTGACATCTGGGAAAATGTGCTTAAACTCTTTTTTGCCGAGAGTTAGACGATAGCATATATGCCACTCTCATGTGTGTACATAAAATATGTAGCTGGTTTAGCTTAGCTTAGCTTAGACTGGAAACAGGGGAAACGGTTAACCTGGCTCTGTCCAGAGGTAACAAAACCCAACTACTAGCAAATCCACATACTGGTAGGTGGATTTTCTTACCTTTTGACAGAGCTAGGCTATCAGTTTCCCCTGTTTCCAGTCTTTGTGCTAAGCTAAGCTAACTGGCTCCTGGCTGTAGCTTCTTATTTACCATACAGACATGACAGCGGGACAGATCTTCCCATCAAACTCTTGGAAAGAAAGTAAATAATCCTCTTTCCCCACAATGTCAAACTACTCTTTTAATATACGGTATTTTCCAACTTGATATGCAAACAAGAGGGGAAACTAATTAACACCTCGAAAGGAAACCATCATGTCCAAGATTACAATCTGTAACTCTTTCATCCCTGCACTTGCCCGACAGAAATAGGCACGTGAAGTCATACCGCCATGGTGGTACAAGCTGCATCTGGTAAATGCACATCTGCCACGTTCCCCGAAACTGCCAGCGTCCAGATCGTGATCAACATGCCTCCTCAAACATTCGGATTGCATCATGCCAGATAATATGATTGATTAACGCTGCCCGCCTAGCTTGGCTGGCTGGCCACTGCCACCTCCATCCGTTTATCAGTATCAAATGCTTGGAGACAAACGGAGCCAGTGACATAGTCGGGATCTTCAAAATGGACTTTGATTCCCACAAACCCCAGAAATAGCAGGCTGATGTCATTGGGCAGATGGTAATAAATCTGTCTACACTATTATAGCAGGTTGCCAGAGAGATGCTGTTACACTTACACACACACACACACACACACACACGCACACACACCTTGTTTAAATGCACTCAAGCAAGAGTGCACACTGCCAAATAATAGGGCTACTTGAAAATGTATCGAATGCACAGAGCACACGCACTCATGTGCATGCATACAGTATTCATGTGCATCTTGAATAATACGCTGGTTACCCATATATGCATCTACGCTCACGGGCACATGGAAACTCAGAGACACACACACTTCCTCTATAACACAGTAGTAGTAACTTGATCCTGAGCTGTGCCAGTAAGTCGGACATTTCCGGATAGATTTAGTGTGTATGTGCAACGTTCACACATCGGTTTTGTGGTTACTGTCCAGATAAGAGTGCTGACACAGCGGCCTGTGATGTGTGCCCGGCAGAGGACAAGGACATTTCGGAGGATCAGAGGGGATTTACCTGGAAGATGTCCTATAAACCTAGGGGAGCCTGAACTTGAGTTAAACGTATATCCCTCGATGATAAGTAACTTTTTTTCCTTCATACTCCACATTGTCTGAAGGGCCTGACTCAGTCGCAGATGTTTGAGGATACTACCCAGGATGCATCAGTCAAAGGAAAGCTTTGATCCATTCCCTCAATCAGTAAATGCTTCCACATGCTGAATGAATGACGAGCCCTTCAATGACTTTGCACGAACTGTCTTCATGGCAGACACAATGACGTCAGGGAACTATGACTGAAAGCCATTGTTAGCCCATTGTTACTGGCGCAGGTGTGTTTCTGCACGGAGTGAGTTACAGCAGCGCTCTTTCATCTCAGTCATCTGTGTTTGCGATTGCTTCTAATAAAATTGCAGCTGTATTATTGGTCAGTATATTTGCATTTATTCTTCTTTTACAGCTCAAACCTGTTTGTTTCAGCTACAATAAATCCCATTTTGCATTTTAGATGTACAACTCCTACACATTGAGGTTCGTGACCTCTGCAAACAGCAACTCAGTGTGCCCAAGAGGCCTAACAGAGGGAGCCCCTGTCTTCACAGCTTCGCCTACACTGTCAGATATGTATTCTGACTGCAAGCAGCACACAGAGAAGCTCAATGGCACTTTTTACTTTGACTCTGACCCTCAAATGCTGCGGTAAACTGGTCCTGGAACAGAGTTTAGAAAAGAGGACCGAAGGCCTCTCCCACTCCTTCTCTTATCAAGGCATTTCCTTTTGTCCCCTTCTAGTCGGGCACTCCCTGTAGCCAGGAAATTCTTCTGGAGGCACTCTAAACCCCGGCCTCCTTTTCCATCTTTTACTAGAAATCTTGGAAGGAGAGTACAGTCTGTCCCAAGCTTCGACCTGCATGTAAACAAACAATCTGCAGGTTCCAGAAATCGCTCCAGTTTATCAATCTACATCTGCAATGCCTGTAATCCCTCAGCTGCAGAATAATATGCAATCAACACGAGCTAATATACAGGAAGCTCCTTAAGACATGAGATAAATTGTAAAAGTCCCACAGGAAGAAATGTGCCTTTTTTCGCACCACATTGAAAAAGTTTCCCAGAATAAGAGCCACCCACAGTTCAATGAATACGCAGAAAAAAAAATCCCACAATACCATTTTCCCACTGGGACAAACAACCTTTTGTCTTGTTCAGCCAGTTATTCTGCCGCCCTGAATCAGCAAGTTCATGACCAATAATATTGCACACAAGAACAAAAGTTGATTCTTCTTTTCCAGTAAATCTAACTGATGTGATCTCGAGATATAAATTTAAGGTGGCTGAATTATTTCTTATTTATTATCCAAGAATGCCAGTAACTACAGTGTCGAACTGCTGAATCATTTCCAGTACTTTCTATTAGCTACACATGACTGTTTACAACTGAGTCATGGATCCGAGCATGCTTCTGTTTCAACCAGAAGAGTTGTAACAGGATAGAGCCTGTTTGTTTTCATACGTCTTTTATAAGTAAAGGTCCTGCAGGGAAAGTGATATGATATGAGCATTTCATATGAACAGAGATTAGGGATGTTTTAACCACAGGTCTAAAGTTATCCATTCACCAAAAAAATGAACACGCAAACAGCAGCTGCCCCCTTTTTCACCACTTTAACATCCTGAGGTACGATTCAGTGTCATCATTTAAAATAAAGACTAAAGTGAGGCCATAGATCTTTCTTTTCTTTTCTGCTCCAGCTAGTTTTAATTCGATGTTTTTGCAACATTTTGTAAGCGGGCGATTTTTCAAACTTACACAACAGCATGTTTGTGGGAAAATTCTTTGAACCAAATCAGTAAATGATATCTTCCACATCCCAGCAGTATTTTACTCGCTGCACTGAACGCAAGCCCAAGTTTTACTGCTTTTCACTATCAGTGCTTTAACCTCACTCTCAGCTGGCTAAGCTGCCATAATACACTGTACATATGGTGTTTGCGTGGTTATATGAGTGTGCGTGAAGCAGAGAGAGAGAGAGAGAGAGATAGTTGAAGGGGGGAGGGGAGGGCAAGACTTTGTTGTGGTCGTCTTTTTAACTCCCTTTCTCAGAAATCCTTCCCAGAGGATGAATTCAGTGTTCCTCGGCAGTGCAGGAGATTCCTAAAGTGATCTGAGCAGGATTTATTCTTCCAGTAAAGCAACAATGCATCTGTCAGCACAGCAACTGTGTACATGCGCCTTAAACACGCTGATATACAGCACCTCAAAAGAGTTTGAGCTGCACTTGGCTCCAGTCTGTCTGATGAGTAGTGTTTTTCGTATCTGTATAAACATGACAGTAGTGTTAATGGAGATCTAATGGGATGCTGTTTTCTGAATCGGCCTGACAGCTTGATAAGAACAAGCATGACTCACACGATATGCAGCTTCTATCTTTAAAGTGCCGACTTCAAAGCACCACCCGTCTTAAATGAACTTGTAAAATTGTATGCAAAACAAAACCGAGAAACCTGTTGAAGCAAACGTTACGCAGCTGTGAACTGGTTTTGAAAACGTCCACCGTGGCTGTGTTGCATTACCTTTGCGTGTTGGTGTGCACACACCACACGCCAGCCTGTGTGCAACATTCTTTTGCCTGCATGAGCCCCGTACGAGAAAGGGCCCTCCTCATGCCAGCTGAGGTCAGGACTGGACACCGTGGGGTGCACCCTTCTCCCCGCCGCGGTGGGCTGAGAGGCAGGGGGAGGCCTCCAGTGCTTCTGGGAAACAGTCTGGGCCTAATTGGAGCCTCACATGTCTCCACTTACTGCAGGAGACGGAGGATCCCACTGCCTGCGCCTATGAGAGCCGCAGCAGACCCGTGCCTTTTCCCCTTCATCAGCATAACCACACAGTAGTGAATTCACCAAGAAGGCCTGACATGACAGCATGACTGAGCGGTGTGGTCTGGGCTGTCTCAGTGCAGTGTGGTCAGGTAGACTACACTGAGCTTCCCATTATCTTTATTTAAAACAATATTTGACCTTGATGCAACCGAACGTACAGCTTGTTCCAAGAATATCCTCTCCCTGCAGAACATGTACCTTCCTCCTGTTGTTCCCTCTTAACTCATTCTGAGTCAGGACTGATGAAATCTCCCCCCCCACACACACACAACTTTAGAGTGTATCACGTTCTCCTTAGCACGTACGTTAAACTCACAACACAAGACGTAAAAGTACACTGTCTTTTCATGTGCCTGTGTATTCCCGCTGCAGTGAGAAAGACGAGAAGTGAAGAACAGCGCAGATGGTGAAAAACAAAGCGTACCCTGCTGCTGCTGCCGCCTCACCACCACCACACATTCTCGAACTTCTTTTCACTGTTTTTTTTCCCCTCTTGCCGTGGCAATGTGCCTCTCGTTTCCCATCAGTCACGGTCGCCTCCTTGGCCCTGCTCTGTAATTCTCAAAAACGTCGTTGTCATCCCGTTTTACAGCAGCAGTGAAAAATATTGTTTTACTGCAGTTGCACAAATAAAGAGTGCGGTCTATTTCCAATCCGCCAAAACTCGATTTGTTAAATATCTGAATGCGCAGATGCACAGCAAGAATCTTTGGTTTACAAACGCCTTTTTATTATAGCATTTCAATGCACATCTGGAACAAACTGTTTAAGAATTTGTTGCCATATCCCCCCCCCCCCCAAAAAAACACTGCAGACTATGGCCCAGACGAAAATAAACACCTATTCATTTACTCTCGAATTTCGGGCATAATTTGGTTTTGCTGGGAAGAAGGATTTTCTCATCTTTCACAGATCAAAGGGCTTTGAAAGCAATTCTCCGCTCAGATAAACACGCCTCAACTTGAATAAAGTCAGGTATTCATTCACAAGACAGACCCGTTTTACTTTACCACTGTACTAACTACCAGTTCAACATTACCCAGGGGCCTCTGCAACTACAACGCATGTGTCTGTGCAATTAAGCATTAACTGTGAATATTCAATGGTGACTGAAGCCGATTTGTGCAACTACAAAGTGCTTTTACCCCAAACTGCTTTCAATGTCAGTTACACATTTAAGATGCTGAAAAGCTGATTTGTTTGTGTCAGCAAATTTGTGCGGACTGCATGAATGAAAACATCAAGGTAAAATATTTTTCATAAAGTAATTCAATATAACCCGCAATATCTGAGAGAGGCTCAGTAGACACTAACCGTGAATGTGTATTTTCAACTGCATTTCAGTCGGTTTCTTCCATTGAGAAGAAGTCATTTCTATTGATTGCTTTTCCAGGCATCATTTAATATGATACACATTCACTTGTAAATATCGACCTCTCCCTGCTGCCTCGACAGTTGTGTCATAAATACTTTAAAAGCAAGCTTGTGAAAAGATATGAAATGTTGTGAAGCTGTAAATAAAGGCTGGATTGAAACAGAAACAAGAGATTTTTTTTTTTAAAGAGGGTAAATGTGGTTGAAATAATTCAAACTCTGGAAAGTTGTGCATTTTGTCAAAACAGAGCGGGAATGATTCAATTTCAAGTGGAAGTAGTCTTCAGTATTCATGGGCATACAGCATGCTGGCCTCACCTAACCCATAATCTAATTTGTGATTGATTGGACAAGATTCTGCTGTAATTAACAGGCAGCAAGAAAAACAAAACATGTTCAACTTCCTTGTTAGCTGTAGTCGTTAACATTTAGCAGGATGCCTCGACAGTGCTTATCACATACTGCCACCTGCTGGCGTTACTGTACGGATGTAACATGAGCGGACGTGCAGTTGTTTAAAAGACTCTCAGCCAGCGTTGGGACAAAGTTGTCTTTATTTTAGCTTGATTAAATGGCAATGATACAAACCTCAAATCAAACATTGAACAGAATACCAAAAGAAAATGTCACAACTAATAAGAAACAAAATGAGGACAAAATACCCACTATACATTTAAGTATGTACAACTCTGATAAATAAAGCAATACTGTCTAGAATTATGATTGTTTTGCATTCTTCCGTGTTTCTGTAGGATCAGTGCGCTGAGAGGAGCAGAGTGAGGATAGAGACCAGCAGGCACAGATGAGAGACTGTAGACCAGAGTAGAAAAGATGAACAACTCAGGGCTGCGTTTGCAAAAATTGTACCTCAACGCAGTTTTTTTTTTTGATAGTTGCTATCTGACAAAATGACGCATCACTGCCTCGGTGTGACCAACCATCCATCCTGACCTCCATCGTATGGTTGACCACAGTGCGTTCCTCAGACGACTAGTAGTTCTGTATTGTTTCACATCACACTTTGGATCCTGAGACGGGGACAGCCCATTCTTGTCCAGGCATAGCTCCAATGAACCACACCGCTTTAAAGCCTCTACAACAATATGTCATATATTATGTCTTATACATAAAGAACCTGAAGCACACAGTACAACTATCAATGGGGTCGGGCCGACGGCTGGAAATGACATGTGATTTGTTTTACCATTAAATAGGTAACCCTCTACAAAGAAAACTAATTAAAAAGGCAGGAAACCAAATATTAAATGTTTGACCGGGAGAAGAAATCTGTGAATTACGGTCGCTAACCAGCAGCTTTTCTCATCACATTTCATCTCGAGTGCCAGGCACCGTGCAGCAGTGACGACGAAATTAAGTAACAGGAAGCGGTTTTGTGTTTAGAAACAAAATAAGAGAAAATGTATAGGAGGAGAAATTAAAAAAGGGGGCCACTAGTTCTAATTTCCAGACAACCTAAGACCTCAAAAAGAAGCCCAGGGTGATGAACACTCATCCCTTTAAAAAGTACTCTAATCCCCAGGATGCATCTCCAGGACCTTCAGGAAATTAACAGTGAGAGCCAGATCAAACACGAAGACCCCGTCCAGACTAGCAGACACCGCCGTCTGCAGCCGCGTCACATTTACAAAAGCAGTTCAGTCTGGCACACGGCTTTCGTGCCTCACATGGCTGTCGTGTTGTGAACAGAATCCTCGCCAACGCCGACACACGGAAAGTTTCAGAACATCATAACAATCTCCTGAGTGGCAACTTTTTTTTTCAAGTTTTTCTTTTCTTTTTTCTATAAAATAACAAACGTTGGCGAATCAAACCCTCCCTCCCTCCCTCCCACACCCTCCCTCGAGAGACCTTTCATTTTCTACAAAAGCAAACAAACAAGACTTTAAGATGAATTGACATTTAAAGCTGTAAAAATAGACACGTATTACCGTAACGTATTAAAGCACATCAGAAAAGGTCTTTTCTTTTTGAAAAGCGAGGAACATTTTGGTTGAAGTGCCACACTTGGTCAGACCTGCTGAGTTTAAAACGATGGGTGCTACTGGGGAGCGGCATGAGCGTTTGCACAATGTGCACAATGTGTATGGGAATTGTGTTAGTTTTTTTTAAAGCATCTTCAAAGAGGATTTTGCCGAGATACACAGCGAGCTTTCCTTTACGACCTCATAGACAGAGAGCACACGAAGCTGACGGAGAAAGAGAGACGGGAGGTTAAGAAGACGCTTCGGCCACGACTCATCTAGAAACCCCAGCATGCTTCCCATTGTTCTGGCCTGTAGGGGCCCAAAGCCAGTCCTAGTATGTATCCTAGAGAAATCCCCCGGAGAGGTCTGAGGCAGACCTCAGCCTCGGCGTCTGCGGATGCCGGGACCCCCTTCTGCTCTGTCAAGTGCAACATCTGGAGTGCTGAGCAGCTCTAGTGCCTCTTCATGGACGACACCTTCTTCTTCCTGGCTGCCAGCATTTCGTAAAAGGGGTCCCTGCTGATGGCGGCTCTGTGGGAACAGATGCAAAGGACAACGTCAGCGAGCAGAACGGCGCAAGTGTGCAAATTGCTGCACTTATGCGGGACTGTAATGTTAGACGTGGTGCATTTTCATGAAAGTAGGGATCCCTTTTTCAGTTTTTATTGTGATTTATGTGTGAACGTGTGTGATTTAAGTCCAATTAGGTTGTAGAAATAGCATCTGCAATACCAGACAGTATTTTTTTTTTTTTACATACTTAGAAGGAAGTGCTCTGGATAATCTACAACCATGGAAGAGAGATGAAGAGGAGGCACGCTGGGAGAGCTGTGAGGCGAAGATACTTATGTGTAGAGTTAATTACTGCAATTTGAATGTGGAGTTTCCAACCCTTATGCTGAGTGAAGGAGAAAAACCATTTACTTGATGCTGTTCATCCATTCCTCTTTCTCCTCAGCAGTGGGGGCCGAGATGCGGTAGAAGGTGTGGTTGCCCTCCACCACGCGTCCGTCAGCCTCGGTCTTGCACGCTTTTATCACCTGGTCCTTGTTGTCGGGAATGAAAAGCTCGAAGCAGTTCTGCAGAAGTGAAGAGGATGCAGGTTAGAAGTGATGCCAAGACAAGAATAACTGTATTCATCAAAAAGGCAATAAACTATTAGCTCATGAAATCCCTCTTTATGGCACACTGTTCATATACTGCTTCATATAATGTGGTGAGTAAGTTACTGGCTGCTAATATGGTTGTGTGTGTAAATGCAACTGCCCATCAAGCAGTCAATTACTGTGAGTGTAATCCCAGGAGGAACCCATAGAGGGAGCTGTACTCACAGGCTTCTTATCCTCCACCTCCTTGATGCTCAGGTTCTCCAGTGGGATGATTCCTCTGGGCTCTTTGTCCTGGACAAATATTGAAATATGTGAGAGACGGTGTGCAGAGGGCGCAGATGATTCTCTGGGGGGCCTGAGAAAAGTGAGCTGTACTCACTGTGGTGTACTCAAAGTAGTACAGACAGTTGTCTGTGAGGATGAACCACCTCCTCTTCCAGGTTTTAACTCGTCCCCCTGTGGAGCAAACAGCCGGCGTCAGAGAGGCTCAGCAAGAGAAAAGAAAAAGAGAGAGAGAAACGAGCACCGAAGCACCGGGTCGAGCAGCGGACAGGCAGACAGATGTATGGGCAGACAGACAGATGACGGCTCCACAGGACTCCTTTTACCCAGAACATCCCGCTATTCACCCTGATCCACCATCGCACCATGCGCTCGCCATCACCACAGCCGCATAGCCTTTAGAACTACTTATTCAATTCGCCTTGTATGTGTTGAATACATATAGCTACTTTCACACCTACATTTTAATGACCGGTCCAGGCCAAGTTCATAGACGCCATATTAAGGCTAACGCTTGTCAATGTGATGCTATACAATACAGCTGTGTGTGTCTATGAATGTCTGCTCACTTGATCCATGATTCTCTTTCCTTTAGTTGCTGACTCAGAAGGATCGATAGATGGTATACATATCTATGTAGGAGGATTATATACATAGACACATGTATACCTCTCTTCTAGTTACTCTCTTTGGTTTAGTTTAAGCCCTCCAATGACTATAAGAGGGGTGAATGTGGAAAGTAAACAGGATTAAAGTTCTCTTTCAGGCCCAGTGGGGGGGGGGGGCTCTCTGGTTAACTTTGTACCCCGCTGGTCTGTAGCTGACCTCTGACCCCCCTTTGTCACCCATACTTCCTGTGAGGGGAAACCCGATCACAGTAGCAGATGGCCCCTCGCACGCTGGGAAGATGGGATGCCAACCAAATGAAGAGCGGCAAGAAGCCCAGCGCCTGGAGCTATGCTGGGATTCTCTACAGGCATCTCAGACTTGAATTTCCTGTTTTGGCTTCGTTAAGTAACTTCTCGTTCATATAGGAGCAGTGTCCAGTGAGACCATGACACACAGACCTAAGCCTTGTCTAGACTATCCCACCACCAGTGATAGAAAGAAGCTACGTGAAACCCATCTACCGGGATAGAGGAGGCTGTGAGGAGGTTTATATACAGACATGTAGAACACACGTGTATTATCATATAACAGCGGTAGCACTGTATATGATATGCCATCATATCACAAGATGCCATGATAGGTCAAACACTTCAGCCTACGCTTGTTATAATCTACAGACGCCATCGACACACGCTTCACTCGACGGGCAGAGGTGGAGAAGCCCCTCTCGCCATCTCCACCCGTCAGTGTGTTGCAACAGAGAAGCAGACAAACAGAAAACATGAGACGCGATGGCAGAATCACACAGCTGACTGGCTCGAGAGTCGATTGGGTTGTTTTGGAGGTTGTGCGAGCGGTTTCGTGGTCAACGTGTGTTCCCGTCACTCCCAAGAAAAAAAAAAAAAAAAGAGAGAGGGGGGACCTCCTCCCCGTGCAAGAATGTCTGGGACGAGGCGGGACGTCCCAGCGGATTGTTGCAGAGATGTGTGGGACGGTGCTGGGCCGGAGTGGAGCTGAGCGGGAGGGGGGAGGGTCGCCCATGCAAGACGGGACTGTGTGGGAGGCTGGGCAAGTAGAGGTTCAGAGGGAACAAGTCATATCTAGTTGTTGATAGTTTATGAGTCCTTTTTGTAAATGATTTACCTCAACAGGATGAATTATAAACAGATTCTCTTTTTGTTTGTTAAACCAGCCCTGAGTCCCTTTGGGCACACTCCTCTGCCCACGCTTCTCTCCCACAGTCCGGTCCAGCACCACACCGTTACCCTTCAGATCCATTTACAGCATCAGATAAGGAGAGCAGAGCCACGCTGTGGAAAAGGTGCAGTATTCCCTTTCCATGCGACCAGAGAGCAAACAACAAGTAGCCAATCGGTAAATGGGTTCATGATAAATTTGGAGAGTCAAGCAAACAGTCCCTTTGTTGTGTTCTCTGTATGGAAAAATGGTATAATGCAGCTTCCAAAAAAAAAAAAAAAACAAGATCAAAGAGAATGACCACCGCAGCATAGAGAGGAAAAAAAAGGTCAAACTGCTCAGTGGAGCGGTCACAAAGCGTCGGCTCCCCCGAGCCCACAGAGATAAAAGAGAGTGGACGAACCACCAGCTCAATGACAGACTGAACAGACAAACATCTGGAGTTCAAATGAGTCAATGGAGAGACGCAAAATAAAAAAAAATCTACAGACAAAACAACCTGCGTGAACGTATAAAAAAAATGAGGAAGAGAACAAAAGCATGGCGGACCACCAAAAGCACCCGAGAGCTGAGAGATGGACTAGCGTTTGGGAAGAGCAGGTGTACATACCTCCTGAGGAAAGACAACAGCCAAAATCATGGGAACAAACAAACGAAGAGGAAAAGAAAACAAAAAAAATTAAAATTAAATGATAATTATTGCACCACAGTCCTGTTAATCTGGTTCCAGGGAGGCTTTGATGCACTGCTTTACAGCTTTCATTTTCTGGATTTTTGCAATGAGGGTGAACAGGTTTTCCACCTGCTGTTATTACACCAGCCCACATGGGGGAGTTCTACTCATTGTCACTGTAAAGCACTACATGAAATATCGCCTCCACTTCAGTCCATTTCTGTTGCATCCAGTAATTTACCTTCCACCCTGATTGTGTTACTCAAATCTGCCAACGTGGAGTCATTGGAGAGAGAGTCATTCTTCCCTTTCTTGGTGTAGTTTGTTGGAAAGATTCACAGTGATTGGAAGACTCAATTATACTTCTAACATTCAGGCTTTTTCGTTTTTATTAAATTCATTGTGAATCTGTACAACAGAGAGAGATCTCAGAGGAAACAAGAGGATGAAGAGTTCAGGGGACCAGGGTTGCGCTTTTCTGCTTGTAGAGCGATTGCGTGACCAGTGAGAGTAACAGCTGACGTCCTGTGAAACACTTGTAACGATACAGGTACGTGTGTGTGTGTGTGCCGGAACATATGTTAAAGTCAGAATTTAGTAAAAGGTCAGGACAAAAAGGCCCTTAAAACGTCAAGAAACACTGCTAAAAATGTATTTTTAACACTAAGACAACTCCTTTGTTGTTAAAAAAGTCCAAGGCCTGCTGGGAGTTTCACATCTCTATTAAAATCAGGATCAAACTGATGTGTATGTGCATTGTGTTTGTGTGTGTGCATACACTTTATTTACAAAAGCTACTAAAGTCAGTATTTGTGCGCGTGCTTGCATGTCAGAGTATGAATATGCTCCGTCATAAATATTTCAAAGGCCTCCACATGTCTCATGGCAACATTCATAATACATGAAAGCTGGCAGAGATGTCTTCAGATGTCTCGAGTGGAGTGTGTACAAACCTATCCACACACATACACACACACAGGTTATTGACCTCACTTTGTGCCGCCTTGAGATCATTTACCAATATGTGCTGCTGTGAAAACACAACACGAGGTAATCTATCAGCACTGATGAGAGCACCATTATTTTTGGGAAGATCACCATGAGCCCAAATAACTGTGTTCATGTATCTCCCCCCCCCCCCCACTCCCCACTCACCCAGTTTTAGCAGCCAGCCCTCTCTGTCTGGGTTGAAGAAGGTGTGTGTGAGGTCGTTGCCGTCGTCCTCGGGGATTTTGAAAGGTTCATTCTTGATGCTGTCGTACAGATTCTACAACAAAAAAAATAAAAATAGTTGACTGTGAATCCAGAGCAGGTTTGAGGAGAAATCCCTCACGAGGAGAGGAATAACTTGAGTTTTAATGCCGTACTGACCCTGAGCAGGTCCTCGGGTAAGTCTCCTCCATCGTTGATTCCTCTGTTCATGGAGATGAATCGTTCCACAGAAGGCTTGTCCTTCACATTCGGGTTGTGGAGGCTGGTGTTCAGCATGATGATGGCAAACGAGAGGATGTAACAGGTGTCTGTAACACACACACACAAACGAGATCACACACACACACACGAGAGGGATGAGGAAATAGTTGCTGTTTACCATAAAACTTCTGCCAGTGTTTAATTCAGTGTTTAAATATGAATGTAAATGAGCCGAGCTGAAAGGACTGCACTTAGGGGACCACAGTCAAACAGAGAGGAACAGATCGGCGAGGCTTCGTTAGCGAGGAGAGTGGGTGGGTGGGAGTGAATGGCTGCGAGTGGGCAGCTAAGTATGCGTGTGTGTTTCTGGATAAGCACTTTGATCTGTGTGTGCGTGTGTGTGTTTGCTAAAAGACGGCGTGGCCAGCACGCGGCTGACGCAGCAGCACTTTATCTGGCCCGTTAGGCTGTTGAGAAGACCCCATGCATTATTCACATCCATCTGCATCCATGTTAGAGGCAGGCGGCTGTCTGCTGTGGGCATTGTTTCCCAAAAGCCAGACACCCTTCCAGAGCACGGTTCACATCAGCAGACTTTCCGTCTGCTAAACAAAGCAGTTGAGATGCCATTTCCTTCAGCGCGCCATTAGACCTCGGTGCGATATGGAAAACTAAGTGCTCCAGGGAGTCCAACAGAGAGTTACAACTAGTTATTAGCTATACTTCAGACTTTATCAACCAACTATTAAGACAGAAGACAAACGGAAGTGAGTTTGTCCTTTGTTTCACTGCGCACACATTCACAGCTTTTGGGCTTTTTATGGCGTGACGGCGCTACCTGTGGACTGGAAAACGCCAGGGTTGCACCGGCAGTAGCGCTGAGCGAAGGACTCCATCATTCGGTCGATCTTCTGAGCTTCTCCCGGTAGCCGAAAACTCCACAGGAACTGTCTGTCAGGGGACACCGGTCATTAGTCAGCAACAGACTCACGTCCACGATGAAAAGGCTGAATGACTGAAACTGACAGCTGCATCTTCAGGAGACTGTATCACACATGATTGACATAAAAAGAGGGCGGGGCAAAGCTCAGAGGATCTAGTCAAGGACTTGGGTGAGACCTGAAGATGCTAGGTCCTGGGGAGATGCTGTCTTACCTTAGGGCCTGAACCAGGTTGAGGTCTGTGAACTCATGAAGCTCCACAAAGGCATGAAGGACTTCGAGATTGAAGTCATCTCTGCAGGAGACAAAACATGGCAACATGGCTTATTGGTAAGCATTTCAAACAATTATTTGTTCTACAAAATGTCAGAAAATTGTCAATAATGTCCATCACAAGCACAAAATGACCAAAATTAATTTCTAGTTTTGTCCGACCCCAGTTCAAAACCAAAAAAATCTCAACTGCCTCATCATACAAGACAAAGAAAAGCAGCAGAATCCTCACAATGAGAAGACAGGATCACCAATTTAGCACTGCACTCCGATAACGTAGACTCACGAGGGACAGTTAAAAAATACATGTAGTTATACTCCCCAAGACATGTAAACACACTAAAAGGCGTAAAATCGGGAGAGTTCCCCTTTAAAATCATTATTCAATCCATTAAAAAGTGTTAATAATAAATACATTTTTGTTGATGGATTAGTTGTCCAAGTGTTGAAGCTCAAAAAAGATCATAACCTCCAATGAAATCTATAAAAGTGGATTTTAAGGATTTATTTGGCGGATGCTGAGGAAGGCCAAAACTAAACCATGCTCATTTAGAAGCTCTTCCTAAAAGTTTGATCACTGCCTCATTTGAAAAGTAGTCCCCATCAGGAGCGTGTCTGAGGACCGAGGTCTGTGACACGCTGCGTACTCCCATCAAACAGCCACCACCTCCCTTTAATTTACCCTCTAATCTCAATCATGACATCATTCCCGGCCTTCACAGTAAATGATCTGCCCTGTGGGACCATGTGGAGGCTCTGAGGGGCTCTCGCTGACAGAGTCGTATCCAGTCACCAGCGTTCCCAGTGGACGAGTGACCAATCGCGTCTCAAGGCTCTCGCGCTGCTGCTCCGGCACCTCCTTACGGAATCAAGAACACTTGGAGAGCTAGATAACAATGAAACGAGGAGCATCCATCAACGGCCCGAACTCCATTTCCTGGTTTGACCTCAAAGACCACACCCTGACTGTAGTCCCTGAGCAGTGCGTAATGTACATCAGGCCTAACACCATTTCCTGTGTTATGCGTTGGCCGTGCCGAGGACGGTCTCAGCTCTCGAGTGAAATCTGTAACTGCCCTCAAACGCGTACATTCCCGAGTAGTGAGTCTCTTGATCTTATGAATGAGAATGAGTAAGATAATCAAAGACAGATGGAGGCTGTTGAGTAACGGACATCGTCCCGAGAGAACGCTCTAAACGTGGGACCAATAATCCGAAAAGGATGGGCGTGTGCCTAACCGAGAGGAAACGGCAATACGGAAAATATGCACTCGCTACGCCGTGCTTTTATCAAGCACATGGATGTGTGCTGGTGAGTCATGACGGTTCGATAAGAGGGAAAAGTCTTCATCCTGACCTCTCTCCGAGGTAATCCCCGATGGCCGTTTTGTTGAGGCCCTCGCCCTTGTAGAGGAATTGAGCGATGTCGTCGCTGGTATTCTTCAGCAAGTCGTTCTCGATCAGGAACTGGATCCCCTAAAGAGAGAGACGGGGCCCCGGGTTACTTCCTGCTTCAGAGAACATGTGGGACAAATGACCGTTTCTGAAGAATCAGTGTCTTCCACCTACCTTTTTGGGGTCCATGTTAAATTTCTTGCGCCCCATGGCCACCTGTTTATTTCTCTGCATGTTTTTCCTGAAACATAAGGGAGTAGATGGTTGTTGGTTGTTCTTAATGTGAAAATAATGTTGTACATGAACAAAAGAGCTGTTTCTTTATTGATTAATCTGACTTTTTTTTAAGCATTTGGTCGATAAAATGTTATATAACTGTACAATAAATACCATTTTCAACTACCCGAAATCAAGGTAATGTCTTTAAATTGCTTCTTTAGTCTGACAAACTGAATATTTAGATTTTATTTCATTAATTTTCATTCATTTCCTGACAGTTACTATTAACATTTTTTTTTGTTGGGGAGTGGCCGGCCCCCCCCCCCCCCCCCCCTCCACATTGACGACAAAGCGTTGATTAAGCATATTAACATCACGCATATGGGAACGTCTCATTTCTCAGGACTCAAGTTATGCAGGGGGTCAAAGTTCACTCAAAAGAGTCCGCCGTCACCATGGTGAGAGGTCACCGCTGATTCACTCGCAGCCAACATTCCTCTCGGCTCTCGTCCACCAAAACCAACACTCGACAGCAGCACGAGCTGGATGGAAGGGAGCTCTGATCACAAGAAGGTGCTGCGACCTCTTAATGGGCTTTTTAGATCCAAGAAAGATTATTCGGCAGCTGATGGGATCCCTTATCCACTTGAGTAGACCAAACATCAGCCCTCCCTCCCCCCCCCCGGGGACCGTGCATTGTCTGCCTTTGCCCGTACACCCACTGCATTATTCACTGAGGCCTCCCATCATGGTGGGTGTGCCTGATGAAACATTTAAAACTGCCTTAAAAGCAGAGCCAATTTGGGAAGCGTTTTTCAGTGGGATGGGAGAGCCGGACCTGCCCATCAAACATGAATAATTGACAGTTTAATTTGCTAAGTTAATAGAAGGCAAACTTAGGAAGCCAATTTAGGCAAAACAGAGAGGGACATGTGTGTCTTTAGGGAGGAGGGGGGGCGGCGTCAGATCCCTTTTTCCTTACCTCTCCTCAGTGGATCCCAAGTTCTCGATCTCACTCGTCACTTCTGCGATCTCATCCTTCAGCCGCTGCAGAAAAGACATAAACGTTGGTGTTAAAATGTCAAGAGAAGGAATTCATCATCGGCCTGCTAATTTCCCTGTCACCAAGAGGCGTGGGGGCGTGCGTGACCCGACACAAAACAACATGCAAAGCATTTTGCGTTGCTCTATTAAAGCGTGCCGAGGGAGAGGCCATCATCTCTGAATCACCTTTATTTGTCTATAAGCCAGGTGGCCTTTTATCACGTCCAGCAAACACTCACAACGGAACCGTCGGCTCAACACGGAGAGCAGAGTCACTTCCGATGGGCTGAAACTTCACACACACACCGCTGCACAACTAAAAACAGACAGCAGCTGTCTTTATCTACATCAACGTGTTTCCGTATGCATGTTCTCTTGAAACAATCCTCTCATCCTGAATTCGATTAGGCAGAGAACATTCATGGATAACCTCAATACAAATGGAGTAAGAAGAAAGCGTAAAAGTGGATTATATTTTTGTGAAGCGTTTTAGTGATTAATGGCCTTAGAGGCAGATTTAGCTGATCGAGCCGGGACCGCTGGTGCCAGACTGGCGCAGTGCATTGCGGCGGCTAGAGGATCGAGAGGCTGACGTCAGCGTGATGACAGTGAGGAATAACGGCACAAAAGAAGTCCTGTGTACAGACGGAGCTTATTATTGGTCATGTGAGGCGGCAGCTCTTCAAGTAAAAAGGCTACAATCATCGCGTGTCTCCATTCATATCCAGCTGCAGTGTTAGTTTATAATTCCTCACGCATAATACCAACTCACTTTGGGCCAAACCACAAAGTGAACGCCTGTGTTTTCAAGAAGGCCCTGCGCAATCACAACACATTCCTCAGATGCTTGCCTCCGCAAACAAAAGGCCGTGTTCATGTGGGGGAGTGGGTGGCTGAGGTGGGGGGGGGGACCATGGACCGGGGGCAGCGGTGGTGGCCGAAGAGGTGGGGGGGAAGGGCAGCGATGGTGGGTCAGGCTCATAAAAGAGAAGGTGATCATGCCTCTGATGTTTGTCTGTCAGTCTACTGGGACATCTGGAAGCCAACTCTCTTCTGGGGCAGGACAGTTGTGTGTTGTTTGCTTACCGAGCTGGTTATTGAGTGACAGAACTGAACCTGAGCAGCTCGCTTCAATAATCAGCTCTGCTCTCGGGTCAAGGCAACAGCCCAAAAAAAATGACCACGAGCCACGGACAGGAATCAAACAAACCACTTTAGGGAAATTCAGCCAAGCTGATTTGAATCCTGGCTTTCTTTGGAAATCAGAGAGTACACGAGGGATATTCAGCTGGCTGCGTGAGCACGTTCCTCATAAAGAGCTTAATCCTATTTTAGCTGTATGCTTATCGTATTCATTTTAGACTCGAGTTATATTCAAACACCACATTTCAATAAAAACACCCGTAAGAGACACAGAACATCTACAAAAACACAAATGGCTCAACAGTTACCAGCAATGGTTTGCTAAAGCAAGCTTTTTGGCAGGAAATACCTCACATTCCACTCGGGGTGAAATATTTTAAGTGCTTCTTGTAAAAGAGACATTTGTACAGATGGATAAGAGGTATTTATATATTTAACAAGTTGTACTTTTAGCTGAAGTTACTGGAAGTGAGCCAAATAATAATAATAAAAATGAAGATTCTTTTGCCCCTTGAGCCTATAAAGTGTCAATTAGCATAGTTTCCATAAAATATACAAGCTTTTACAGCCACTCAAAGTAACTGAAATGCATTGCAGTAAGTACGCTTAAGAAGTCAACACATGGAGGTCTTTTTTTCTTCTGTGTCATAAGCTATGTACATACAAACAGCCCCCGCATCCTGTTCCATTATTACCTGAATGTCCTCCATCAGCTCCTGCTTGCGCCGGCGGATATTCTCCAGCTCCTGCTTCTCCTCTGGGGTGAGGTCGTCCGGCACTGGGGGGGAGAGATGAGAGAGAGAGAGAGAGAGAGAGAGGATGAAGAGTTAGTCGCCCAAAATACATAATGCACCTTAATCCTTCTCTATGCATATCTATCCCCTGAGGCGTGTCCCTCCGGGCATCTCAGTGCACAGAAATAACATCATAATTCCCCCTTGATATCAGAAAGGGATTGAATGCCCACGGCAAGGGGCTCAGCAGATATATACAGAGATATATGTATATATATATATATATATATATATATATATATATATATATATATATATATATATGTGTGTGTGTGTGTGTGTATGTATGTATATATATATATGAAACATCTACACCAGAAGGAAACCAAGTGTGCAGCAGACAGGAGCACTTTGAAGAGGACTTCACTTTCGTGTGTAATCTGTCCGACTAAATGAAACGGCTCGGGTCAGCCGGGCGGCGCTGAGCATCGATGCCCGAGTAGCACAAATGTGACAAAAGTCCTCCCGTCGCTCACACTATAGGCCGCTATAATTAGCTCTGTGCCGAGGACTCAGGGGCAGCGCAACATGTCCTGCCTGATGGACAATTAGTTTGTGTGTGTGCAAGCCTTACCTGCACTACAAGCATGGCGGGACACCACTAGTATCAACACAAGCAGCACAATCTGCTCTGGAGGCAGTTTGCCTTTACTCTTTCGGCATCTTATTTCTGAATCAGTCTCTATTTTAAAACATAGTTATTCTTGCATCAGAATTACTTGTAATTACCCTTTAAATAAGGCAATAATTGCTTGCTTGAGTCAAAATCTTTGAGAGGATACAGCTAAAATACAACTTTCTATGCTTCTATAAAAACGTTTGAAATGACTGGAGGGAAGGGATTTCATTCTCTTAGCGTTTCCAAAAACGGGTTTGCGCTTGTTGTAAACAAAAAAAAAAATGCATGATCCAATGTGCAACAACAATGATCTGTTTTAGTGAATGATTAATTCTCCTGTGAAATAAAGTGAAAGCCTGTGTCCTCTGAGGTGTGACAATCCAACCATTTGGCCTTTCTGCAGCAAAATAACTGCTGCAAAGCGTTGTTTGGAGGACGCTCGCATTGAAAAACTGTTGCAGCATCACAAAACTAGAGATATTTAGCATGAGTCGCAATTAAACCCAGCGAACCCCGACAGCGCCATGAGCTGCTCGAGTCCCAGCGGTCATGTAGGTAAAATCACTCAGTGACTGTTTCTCTGATTCCCCCAGTGGCCAATCACAAGCCACCTCCTCTCCTCCCCTCATTGCCTCAGCAGCAGGGTTCAAAGGGTTAAAGGAGACGAGGGTTGACTCTGCCAACGGTTAGCTGGGTAATGGTTATAGAGAGATGGAACACAAGGTATTATATTACTCATTTCACAACTCTATGATACCAACAATGACCCGGAAAAAAACCTCTCCCTCAGACTTTTTCTTTACTCTCCCATATAAAAACATTAATTAAATATTGGTCCGACATAATCCTAACAAAACAGCAAAAAATTCCAGACTAAATGTGGCGCAGTGTACCTGCAGTAAGAGGTCAGCGGAATGAAGGTTACAAAAACTAAACTAAATCTAACACAGCAATCAATAAAGCAAAAGGAAGGCCAGCCACCCGGAGAGTAAGAGCTTCATTGTGCCTACAAACACACATGAACATTCATAACTTCACAATTAGCGAAACGCAAGTTCAGCTCATTCAATGTGACCGTAAAGATTTTATCCAAGCGTAAAATCCGGAATAAATGATATCCTCGAAAAAGAAAACATGTGCTGCATAATGGAGAGCGCTTATTGTAATAAAAGAAGGTATGCCAACCTCAACATCATGAGGCAAATACCCACGACAGTCACTGCAATGTCGGCTAATATTTACCACGGGGATAACGGACAATAGAAGAGCGACACAAGAGCCTTACAGCGGGCCGTTAGGGAGCTGCAATACAAAGCCATGTTGTTTTCCAGACTACATAAAGACCGAGATGCACACACACAAAACACAGTGCAGACAGGTTTGAGAATATGTGTTCTGCTAGCATTTAATGAGCCCGTCTCCAGATCGACTGGGCGAGTTAATGTCACGCTGAGTGAACCCAGAGCGGGCTGCGAGTTCAACGGCACAAACCAGAGCAACGGGGAGGATGAGCTTAACACAGGAAGTTCACTCCTCTTTCTGGAAATGTGATGTCAGGTCGGGCGGCTAACGGATGCTGAAAGGAGCCAAAAGAAGACAGCCGGAGACACAACCCACCGGTCCCGGGATTAAAGGGCCAGATTTTCTACCCGGCCACCGCACACGTCATCTGTTGTTACCCACACGATCAGATCTACTCGAGAAGCCGGTCAGGTACACGTACACACACACACACACACACACCACTGCCTTCCCAATTCCACCCGGAATAATCAAGACTACATCAGGGAAGGGAGAGGCCCCGCCAACGCACGTGCCAGAGGTGGGCACCAAGTGGGTGTCATTTCCCAGAACACAGCAGATGAGGGGAGAACCCATCCGCTTAAGTAAATGCTGAGCGCTGCTCGTTTCTCTTCCGTCTGGCAGAGCTGCTTGGCCATCATTCGGCAAACTACTGCACCGGTAAGGCCGACGAAAAGAGGCCGTCATCAGAAAACAGACAGGAAATGACAAAAACACGAGACGGACGGGGTAAATAAGGTCGAGAAAGAGAGATGGAGAGAATCTGTTTCTGTGGTGAAAGCTAATTATCCTAATTAAAGGCTTGTCAGATGTACTGACACCTTAATAATAGAATCCATCCAAATAACAACACCCATCTCTTGCTGATGCAGTGATACGAGTCTGAAGAGCAAATTATATGAGAGGAAGTGTTGTTTTTCACAACATGTACCACTCCTCTTCTGCCCTGTCGATATCTGACTTTAGGGGCCTTTCAGAAGCAGAGGGGCCCTACAGCGATGAATGTAGTGATTTCCACAGGCTGACAGAGAAACACCGGGCGCCCACATCTTCACTCCTTCAGGGACTCGCTATGCCCGGAAAGCAGACGGAGGCGTGCAGTCGTGCACATAGACCTCCACGCGACGTGCACGCAAGTACGCACACATGCTTAACACCCACACACACACACTGACGCCCAGGGCCGACACAGTGCGTCTCCCATCGTGCCTGGTGCTGTGTCAGCGCTCAGCAACTTGCTTTTTGTTTCAGCTTTCAAACGCTAACACTGTCTGACTGGAACTGTCCAGATTGTGATATTCAGACTGAATCCGTTACATTCTTGCAAAAATGTTTGAAATATAGAGAGAGGATCAACCGAAGTAAGTATCGGGGAGCAAGGCAGGACAAGTGCCAAATCTGGGACAGTGTAACCTGATCTCTGGCCTGGACCTCATTACTACCAAGTGCTGTTTTACCTAAATTTATGACTCGAAACACTCGATACTTTCCCTTTGAGTATAGCCAGTACAGCTCTTGAATTGGCACATCCCTTTCCGTTCTTACAAAACATTTGTGCATTTAACATTTTACACTCACCGCGATGCTTCATTTGAGCCTTTTATCCTACAATTGTTTTACATTTTGACACCATGTGTCCTTATCTTTTGCTTTTCAGAGAGTCTGCAGAGTTCCTAGATGAAGTAGTTTCTAGTGAGGGCTGGGTCAGCGGAGAGCACAGGGGAGGAGACATCGAGGGAGATACCAATTATAGCTCCCTCTCCCACAGCGGCACAGCCCACTAATACACATCCTGATTGCCGTCCTGGCAGAAGGGACAGACGTCTCATTTCCACCCAGATCACTGAGGAACTCTCCTTGGAAAATAAGGAAATTAGAATTCTTGAGTGCTTAGGATCTCTCAGCCCTCCCCCCACCCTCCCTGCAGATGTGACCCAATTTAGGGAGCTCCTCCAAAAAACATATTAACTAAATAAGCTCCTCACCTATAGGCTGCCGCTGACACAACTGCTGGACAGGGTCCCAAGATACACATTTAGGTGGACTTAATGTTTAACGTGACGCTGGGTCTATTATCTCTACATCTACTGGACCAGATGGAGACATCAATGCATTTATTATGCTACAACGCTGCCTATGATCTGCTGACTGAGTGAATATGCAAAAAGATGCACATCCATTTCTGCAGCCACGTGTCTGTGTGTCTGTGCATAAGTATATTTTGATCTGTTCCTCACACTTAACATTCGGCCTGATTACCCTTACTCTTCATCTTCTATCATCCCTCCCCGATCTTCTCCTTTATACTCGCCTCTCTTCCAGTTTCTAGCCAATCTTAGCAGCTTCGTCCAGCCCTCCTCCTGTTCCTTAAGGCTGTTGTTGCTGCCGTGCAGCTTTTGTCATTACGGTTTCATGGATAGTTCCCTTTTTCAAACTGCAAAATGCACCCTGAAGGTCTCTGTAGGCTCCGATCAATCGACCCCGAGCCTAAGATTATGTGAGCTGGTATGGGCAAACACACACACACTAAGGTCTATTAAAATGGCCCTAAGCTTTCTGATCTTTCCTGCTGCTTGAACAACAAAGGGTGATTTAAAACGTGAACGTCTCATCCGCTGATCTCTGATCTGAGACTGAATCTCATTACTACAGTAAACCCCATGGGGACTCTCCCTCATATATATTTGAAAACACACACACACCCCCACCCACCCACCCACCTCCACACACACACACCCACACCCACACACACACACACACACACACACACACACAAACACAGCTTGTAACAAAGTGGAACACGAGGTTGTGAAGGAATGCCTTCTTTAATAAGGGCACCGGCCTAAGAACTTCTTCACCTCTGACCTTCAGATCCACTGCTGCCAAACACAAAAACAGAAACCCAAAACATGCAGCAAAGAGCCACAAAGCGTCCAACCTGACCTGGCCTGAGGGTAGGAGGTAGGAGGAGAGATAACGGGAGAAGGAGCCTTGTGTTTGGCCGGGGAGGCGTGGGACGGCGAGTGGCAGGAGAACACAGAGACAGTGGGACGATCACAGCTTTCCCTTTGTGTCTGCATTGGCCTCTCAGGACATTCCTCAACAGGGCCCAGGCAGGGGGACTGATGGCTGAAGCATCCTTGGCTTGTACTTGTTACATTACTCGTTGGTCATCCCAGCTGGCTTTTGTGCCACCGAGTAAAATTGCAGTCCGATTTCTGCAGCCCCGCTCGTGAAGCGTTTACCTCCGTTTGCACTTTTACATACAATCCTGAAGAGTCAAACAAATATATGCCTTCATACGGACACACCTCACCCCCACTGACAGCACAACGCTGCCCAGTCGTTAGCCTGCTGCACCAGCACTCAATCATCTTAACCACAACACAACAAACCAGGCTGCCGAATGACAAGACGGCCCAGCAGACGACAAGTCAGACCACTAGCACTTCAAATGATTCTCATCCTAGTTGCTTTTCATCCTCGCTGATTTAATCTTCAATACTGTCAAAGTGTGGCTGGGGGGGGGACACAGAGTCCTGCATGACAGCAAAGTACCAGAGATGACAAGCTAACACAAACAGACCTGTGGAAAACAACGTCAATTCAACAAATAAGACACACGAGCGTCAGCAAATCTAAGTGCTAACCTGTGAGAGAAATCCTCCAAAATGTCAATTGTGTGTCCTTCCAGGGAGCTCCTCTTCTCTCTTACTCTTCCTTGTTATATATATATAACAAGGAAACACCTCACCTCAAAAATTAAAAATAAAAGACCCAGCAGTCTGTTTTTCTGTCAGCTCCTGTGGCTTAACGCAGGCGAGCTGGACATCCACATGACCAGCGGCAGAGAGAAGGAGCCGGCTCCTCCGGTCAGGGAAACAGAAACAGCTCAGCTATCAGCTCCCAGCATGCTCCCAGCACACTGACAGCCCGTCTGGGGAAGGAGCCTTACTCACTACCTCCCTCCCTCCCCTCCCTCCTCTCTACTCACTCTTTCAATGTTGCTGTCACTGCCATTAACATGGAGGCTCCACCCAGTGGTCATTCCTTTCTCTGCCTCCACACACACACACACACACACACACACACACACACACACACACACACAGAGGGCAATATAAAAGGTCTATACCACAACTTTCTTTCAAAACCGATGTATATGATTACATATGTTGAGTTGTGTTTGTTGATCAAAACATATTGCTGTTTTACACACAACCTTAATAGAGCAGCTGCAGGGATGACAACGTTTTGTACGCCAACCCCGGAAGTTAGCATCGCACTTGTTCCTTCGACAACAAGCCAACAGGAGTTTTCCATTGGATTCTGGGTTATCACAGAAACACAACTTTATGACACACGTTTTGTTCAGCAAGACAATCTTCTAAAGCTAACGTTAGACTAGAACTACACCACGGTCTCATGAGTGTAAACACAAAGAGGCTGTGAAGGCGGACTGATGACGTTTTGTAGTCTCATTTAGCCACTTGCTTTAACCACAGACCATATTTCAGGCATTTAATCAATTTATCCATCCAAAAAACACAAATGAACTTTGAGACGAGGGAACCAGAGGTGCAAAAATGCTGACTCAGTCCCGGGTTTTAGGACTCATTCCTGCAGGATTACAAGATTAACAACCTGCTCAAAAGAAACGTACACAAACAAACAGTGTTTTCAGAGGGTAATACGGTATATCATAAGACCCAGAGGCCCAACAGAGAAAACGTTGTTAAAAACAGGTAACTCATATATATCATTCATTCATTCTTCTTCATCTGGTCACCACAGTGACGCGGTCATGAGCTGTTGGTATGAGTCAGCACTTTGAGCCAGGTCTTCTCTCTCCCGACCAGTCATGCGACCAGTCATCATCACCTCCGAAATCCAGCTTAACAATGTCATCTGTCCTGAAGACAATCGTGTATTTGCATGAGCATCATCCCGATGCTAATGATGCGTGCCAAAACATCGCAGTATTCCAAACTCATCGTGGCCCGAGTGGCTTGTTGAGTGTGTGTACACACACACACTTTTGCCCCGGGTGTGTCTGCGTCTGCATCACAGAGCAGATGTGAGCGCTTGCCTCATGTCTGTCTGTCTGTATGAGTCAACCTGGAGCCCTCTGCTGTGCCGGCTGCACTCTGCACCTCTGAATCAATACGGTGAGGATTTATATCCTGCATTAGACTTCTAAAAAGGGCCATAATGCGATGAAACAGGAAAACGTGTTCACTTGGTCATGATGTCACCATTATTATCAGTATTTATCTAATTAAATACATTAAAACCCCTGCAGATCCAAATCAGACACGTTGTCTCTGGCTTTCTTAAAGGTTTTAATGGGAAATGTTTGAAATCACAGAGTGAAGTACAAGTAGAAAATGTAAATAAACATGGATGGAGCACATATTCACTTCACCAGTGGCTCCCACACTTTTGGGCTGATAAAATGAAGCGATGTCTTCTCATTACCCCTCTATATAGGTTTCAGCATCAGTGTGAACATGAGTTGTGAGCAGTACAACCAAAGGGGGATTTCTCTTTCTCACACTGGTTAATTAAACTAATTCAGAGTTAAGAGCTAAACAGTATTAGAAATAAAAATAAAAATAAATAAACCTAACAGATATGTTTTCCTTCTCGTCTCTTATCTCATCTTGTGACCCTGTAGATTTATCTTTTTAACTCAGGTTGGGAACCGCTGCACTAAAAAATGTCCCATATTTAGTCTGTCCCACAAAAACAACCTTGTATTGTGTTATTAACACGAGCCGGGTCAGGTGTATGCCACACTATCCAGTCATGGGATTCAAATGAGAGCGAGCATCAACATCCCATAAACAGTTCCCAGTGAGCCTGCTAGCTGTGTTCAGGAATGCTGGGACCAGAGAACGAGCTGGAGAACGTATGCCGATGTGACCGTATACACACACAGCTTCATTGTAAAGAACACATACAGCATAAACATCCTGCAGCTGCGCACACATACACACACACACACACACACACACACACACACACACACACACACACAATCCATCACTATGAACACAATAGAGCAGCTTTCTTAAATAATCTCCGTTCTGTTTTATTGGCGTTTATCAACATTAATTGTTTTAATAGGCCGATGTGGAGGCTTCTCAATGTTGTTCCTCAAAAGCGGAAGTGCTATTTCTACCCACAATGCATGCCTTTGTCCTCCAACGTTGCTGGCCTTGATTCTTATCGGGGCTATCTTAATATCAACATCCTCTCTCGCCACTAAAACACACACACACCAGAAAACACATGATGGGAAAGGTCTTGTTTTTCTCTGTATTTCTGTGTCTGTGTTGAAGACAGAGAGAACGAGCGGTGAAGATATTTTAGCCCACACACGGACCGTGGGATGTCATTTCCTGTCGAGCATGTTGTCAGACTGCGGGCTTCCTGTTTGTGAGCTGTTCTCATGGTTCAGAGGAGTGAAAGCTGTGGCTAAACCCACCCATCCTGTGGGAAGTGTGATAAAATAGCAACTCTTCCTTCTTCATAACTTTAGTCCTCAAGCTCGATCACAACGTGATGACATGCATGTTCGACTGAGACGTGCACAATAAAAAAACAAATGACAATACAACTCTATTGTTCACCCCTTTGACAAACTTTCTATGGCGCCAAATATTTCTCAATGCATTCTTTGCGTTTTCAGAAAGAGAGAAAACACAAAGAGTACCTATGACATGATATTTGTAAAATCAACACGAGATGCGATAAACAACACGAAAAACCTGCTTTTCCACATCAGGAGCAACGTGTGTCGTCAGTTTTGCATCACTTTCCTGCGCCATTTTGAATTTCTGGGTCTTATCAACAGGAGTGATCAGAGTTTTGTCCTGCATGAAGAAAATGACTCCAGGCGTGTCTACACCTGCTGCAAAGAAACCAGCATGTCACGCAAATCAGTTCACCGCAGGCTAAACTGTGCAAGACAGAAAGAATAACACACAAGCTCCAGAGGCCAACGTGAAGTAGGGAAATAGATTGTGTCCGAGTAACAAGAAATCAAAACGTATTTAGTTTGATGTCACAGAAAAAGCTCAGATCTTGAATAATAATTCAACGATCTTTTTAAATGTCTTGTCGACTAAAACATATATTTTCTGATTACACTTTGCCTTCCTGATTTTCTTTATTATGACATTATTATTTTTTTAGCTGCTAATGAAACTACAACATCTTGTAATCTAGGTGATTATTTCACACATTTTAAAAACAATAAATAATGAATGTACAGTCCCACATCGAGCCAAACATCACTCTGTCATCTTGTTTCTCTGCCTCCTTCACTGACTGGCATCACCGCCCTAAAACATTTCAGCTATGCAGCGTACTGCGTGTTACTGAGCTACCAAACACGAGACTCACATCAACACGTAATAAATACACAACATGTCGTCCAATTGCATTATAGCAGCTTAGTGTGCGGAGCGATCACCAGCCTGAGAGGAAAGATGGGCTGCAAACCAACGCAGAAAGACGACGAAAATACGATTATAGGGGGAGACGATTATCAAACCACCGGGGCATCAACGCACATTGTTGTGGAGGAGCCCATTAGAGCTCTCAGCGCCCCTCATTAGGGAACCATTAGTGACAACTGCTTAAACTTCCCAAACCTAAAGTGGCAGAGACAAATGGACCGGTAGAGAATCGACTGTTCATCCCCGTGAACACAATGCAGCCGTGTGCCAGCCGGGATCCTCCGAGGCAAAGAGTCTGTAGAAGTTCTCACTCGGAACAAGAAGAGCGGCAGCACATAACAGGATCAGTCAGTCAGATGTTCACTGTTCTCCAACGGGATTAATGCTGACGCAAGTTCAGGGGGCTCATTACTGGTTGGCAGGCTAAAACCGAGCCAAAGGAGAGGAAAACAACGGATTTATGTCTGACTTCAAAAAGGCTGCACACCCATTTATTTCTGTATAATAACCACATGTAAAAGGAATTACATCCTTTTATACAATTAATAACATATAACATATGCAGAAGGCCGGGATAATAAATACAACTTTAACATGAGTGACAAGTGTTTTAATGCCATGCTGACACACTGGAGGAGTGGCCGTCTGCTCTCACACCTGTTGCTGATTGCTCAGCAGTCAGTGAAAGATGACACTGAGGATGATCTCTCTCTGGCAAAAGCATCAAGAAATAACAAGTGTTGCTAAAGTGTTTATACATGTGGTATAACACCCACAGTGATCAACTTCAAATCCACAGAGATATTACTTATAGCAGACTAACAAATACTGAACTGGGGCAACTATTTCATAGGAATTAAACTTAAAGAGGCATAGCTAACCTATAGGGAGGGTCCTTCTTTAAACTCGATATAGTGAGTTTTTTAAAATGAATCTGTATATTTTCTTTATCTACTATTGCAGACTGACCCTATAAAAGACAATATATAACGTACTTGTGGGCTACTTCCTTTTGTGTGGGTATGCAACTTAAGTATTTTTTAGATGATCAAATATGTACAAAGTTGACTTAGTGAACGCTTAAAATGGCAGATTAATAAACACTGTAAACAAGGCCAGACGACCCAGCAGCTCTGACTCCTCACTCCTGAGCTTTACCTTCAAACATCATTTCAACAGTTCATACTTCTCATAAAGTAAAGACATTCAACACGATATTTGTAGAAACGTGTAGTTCTTTTGACGGTTTCACTCACCTACACCGTCTTCCGATTTTAACACCATGCTGTCTCCGCCTGGTAGCTCCGAGTTAAAAAAGAAAAGTTTCAAGTGTTTTCCGAGCGTCGAAACTTTGACCTTTGATGCTAGTATCGATGAATGTATTGAGTTATATTATTACGTTTTAACGCAGAGTTAACAAACACACTTTGGTTTCGTTCGGCAGTTGAACGGTGGCTCTGTCGACAGCTCAAGGGAGTGGTTAGCAGACACGAAGGACTTTAACCAACCAACGTTTCCTGCGCGCGATCCTCTGTCAAGACTGAGTAAAATCAACGAGCTTCCGGTTAAGCCTTTCACAATAAAACACCCTCATGTACGGATCATAAGATTGAACACTTTAAAGGCAGATACAGGGGTTTCTCCTGATAGCAGTGAGGAGTGGAAAAGATGGGTGCTCTCATCAAATTTGAGTCATTATTGAATATTAACATTAACAATATTAACATTTTGTTTTGAACATTTCTGACTGGGCAAACAGGAAGTTGTTAATTTGCATCAAGACATATGAAGTACAAATACTCAAATTGTACTTGCACCCCCAGAATGTGTATATATATATATATATATATATATGAAAAAGATGGTTTCAAAAAATTACATTATGCCAGCGTTACATTGAATTGTGTCACACAGGCACAGAGGGTGGCACCCGCACAGTATAATAATGGTGTTACGGTGAGTGTTATGCTCAACAACGTTACCCTGTGTGTATTATAAATGATATATATTAAAATACGGATTCAAACAAAATACTCAAATTGCCCAGAAGTCCTCTTTCATTGTATTGCATTCAGCAAATACATTTGTCTCCACAGTAAATTGGAGATAGAAAATGAATACAAACCCTCTGGTTTTACAACAAGTAGAGTTTATTTGATTTGTTTGCCTGTTTGTGATTATAATTTTAGGCTCTTATTTATTAAGGAAGGGCTGCTCCCTATCCGGTAACAGTCTGTTAAACTGTTGCTCAGAAAGAAGGTGCAGCAAATGAGCCAAATGACGCGTCCGCCGCTTGCGTCTGCACCCTGTTGCCTTGGGCACTGCCCTCTCTCTCTCTCTCTCTCTCTCTCACACACACGCACACACGCGCACACACACACACACACACACACACACACGGGACAGGGTTGAGTGGGGGCAGGGAGAGATTGTGATTGACACACAGGCACTGCAATTCACTGCTGCTGATCTTGCGCTTGTTGCTGCGTTTGATTCACCACATCCGCTGAGAGTTTCTCACGGATACTATTTTTTAGAAAACAGCAACAACACCTGGCTGCAAAGAAGACATAACAAACTCTCCCAAACACCTGCTGAATATTCAAATACAATCACAGTGTTTTCTAGATAAATCTGACATCAACACAGAAACTTTTGTTGTGGCCAAAATACATTTTCATATTGTTTAATATTTGCTAGTTACACTCTGTCATTACTACACAACTGAAAGTGTTGGAATCACTCCAACAAGACTACAACCAAGTACATGTGGATGTGTCATTAAGGGTGGAACTGGTAATCCCGGTGAGACTGAGCAGCATGTGTAAATGTCTGATTTAACTCGCCAGGTCGCAGCAGCTGCTCAGAAATAAAAGCCTCATCTTCTTTTGGATTTATTGCCGTCATGTTTCATCCTGGCCCGCCAACACTGAGTATATTCACATTTTATGCTGCCTGTGAACAAAGGTGCATCTGGTGGTTGTTCTAGGGAGACATTTCTTGACTGCATATTTTCAGGAAAACTGTAAGGGCAGACAGCAGAGCTACCCAGCTTTCCACCCCCTTGTTAAAAGTGAATAAATCAGCCTGCTGTTTGTATAACACCTGCTCGACTGTGCTGCTGTCAGATAGGAAAGGGCCGAGCCTGTCCCTGCCTGTTGATGAACACCGGAGAGCCAGGAGGAATGCTGCGCTCTGCAGCCAATGAAAGAGGCCCGGAGATAACACCGCCTCTCTGTTTTTCTTTTCACCTCTGCACTGATGCACCAGGAGAAAACAATGTGGCTGGATGTCTGGCTGCATTATTATTGTGTTGAGAAACCACCAATGCGGGGAATCAAGACAAAATACTGCAGATTCATCCCTTTTCTGAAGACCATACTGGCAACTGGCAATAACAAGACCTATACAGCATAGATGCACAAACCCTTGAAAGGCCCCTTATAGCCTGCATGGCCACTTCATCTGAGGGGCTTCAAGCTGTGGCTCATGAATGCTTCAGTTGTGCTGCCCAAACTCAATAACCGACAATGCAGTCTGTGTGAAGTGAACCCCGTTCACACAAAGTTTCAATTCATTGTTAACAGTTAATCCATTCCCCCCCGAGCACTGCTATAAATCTGTGCTAATGAAACCAGAGAGACGTTTGACTTTTAAATGAAAAGATCATCAGTTGATACCAACACATTGTCGTCTGCAACTTCCTGGTCCACACAAAGACACAAAAGTAGTACAAAGTAGAACTGCTCCTCGGATACATGAGACGTCAATGGAGAGTTCAAGTCGAAGCGGCTACCATACTAGACTATGACGTGTAAAGAGGGTTTTGTTCTTGCATGTTGAAAGATGCAGCTGATTATTAGACTCAATGGGATGGGGGAATTCCTCAAAAGGACAATGTTTTCTTCTTTCTTCTTCTCTGTTGTTTATGAGGGTTTAGTCCACAATCTTCAGGGCATGGATCATGGGCGCATTATGACACAATGGGCCCCTGAGCACAGGCACGCTAAAGGCCCACCTCTCCTACATATATACAATACTTAATCATTGCTTAGACTCTTGTTGTTGTTGTTTTGTGTCTCTTTGTGGTCATTGTGTGTCTCTTTGGAAATGTTTTGGTCTTTTTGTAGTTCTTTTTTTGTATGTGTGATTGTTTTGCCCCCTTTTTGGTCATTTTGAGTCTCTTTGTAGTTGTTTTGTGTCACTTTCTTAAAGTTGGGGGACTTGGTGGAAAAATAATGGTCAAAATGGATGCAGCAGAGGCCGAGATATAATAAAGACATAATACAGATAAGGTGATCTTGATGTGTAAAATTGGTGCAACGACCGTGTAATGGGAATCTTGCCTGGGTAAGGGTTAGGACTTGTGACGGGTTCAAGCTGTGTGTGCCTGGGGAGATGTGATCGACTCTCTAGAACTGTAACTGTGCAACGGAGTTATTCCTGAAACCATAAGGCTTTATAATTATCCATGCGGCTATAATGATGCAGTGACAGCTCCTGTAGTTATAATAGTAAATCTATGTGTTTAAATAGCCTGAAATAGATGGAAAAAAAGTGAGAAAATAGGCTTTTAACCATCAAATGAGAAGAAATGCCAAGAGTGACCCCTGCTGATCGTCTGCTGTAATTACAACTAAAACTGCATGAGGGAAACTTAATATAACGAAGTTCCAGAAATGAAATCTAGACGCACATATTGCAGAAACAATGCCTAAATGATAAATCATCCCTAACAACCAGACATTATTACATAATTACCCACACAAATGCCTCATATTTACCTCAAATCGTAACATATAGTCTTTGACTTGCAAACCAAATGAATCCCCAGAAAAGAAGTTATTGAGAAATAGGAGGTTAGTTTCCGCACACCTGCTTGACACACGTTACCAGCCGGCCTGAAGAATGCCTCTGTTACTACATGCTACATAGATTACTACATGCTACATAGATTACTACATGCTACATAGATTACTACATGCTACATAGATTACTACATGCTACATAGATTACTACATGTATGGCAGACATTCCGGGGCATAGGCTGTGGCTGGAGGTTTATCGCTCCATGCATAATGACTCACTGCACAAGCTGACTCTGAAACCACTTCTTTCTCTACAGGTGCAGTCGGAGGTAATGAGACCTTTTGGATCAATCCATCCTATAATTTTCCAAGTGGGAGGGTGCGCCGACCTGAACGAATGATTACTGCCATGAGTCATAGGATATAGCTAGCTCTTATGTCACTTTTCTTACGTGGTTGCGAGAGTAAAACAGTCTGTCTTGCAATTACAAACACAAAGCTCTATTTTAATAACATACAACATGCTCTCCATGTATCCTCGACAGCAAGACAATTTACTTTCCAACCGTTCCTTTTGTAGCAGCCTACAGCAGGAACTCAGCTACACTTACACAACATACATGCAGAAATACTGCCGTCAGAAGATGTGACTGTACGCAAATCACTTTTAGGACGAGAGTGTGAAACGTAGAGAGAGCTCCTGCTGAAGTACGACAGCCTGTCTAGAAGTCACTCGTCCTCAGGCTAGACTGGCAGCATTCTGCACTGCAAACATTTCTGCAGTTGACATCACCCCCAACAAGCCGTGGTAAACTACAGGCTGACAAAGCATTGTTCATCTGTAATTCATAATGCATTAGCCTGACGAACAAGCGGGTCTAAGGGAATGGCAGAATAGAACCCCTTCTGTTCAGATGGATTGTGTCCCCCCAGGCATGGAGAGCTTCATGGGTTTGGATGCCAGCGTGTCTACGCATTTACAGTACAAGAATAGGAGTTACAGTATGTCATAAATGCCCGAGGTAGAAGAGAAACACAATCAAAAAAACATTGTTTTCTAGTTCACCAGTGAACGTGCTACCACGCCCGTTCATTTCATGGGATTCCATCAAGATAAAAAGCAAGAACAAATCCTGCCACGCAACCAGAAGCATCTTATTTGGCTTACAGAGGAGTGTGGATTTCATCTGCCTCTGTCTTGATTCCCACACACGCCTCTCTGAAGCTGCTCGCTGGCAGAGTCGCTTCACGCCTCCGAAAAAACACGCCAAACTGTGTCTTGCCAGTGGAATACAGTTCACATGAAATCTAATAAATCGACATTATGATTTCATGTAAATGTACACAGGAGCTTACTGATCAACTAGGGCTAAATTAGAGGTTTTAATCCCATAATCCAGTAGCTCCCAAATTTGGGGTTGCAAAGAAGAAGAAGAAAAAGCATTTTCTGATATTTAAATTAGGTATATTTTTTTCTCTAATCTTATATTTTAAAGTACTGGATACATTCTTACGTCTTTGTGAGTATAATATAGACATAAATAGGTCTTTATAATAAAATAACACTTATAATAGTAAATATAAATATCATGTAGTAATATATTTGTATTATGCAGAGGCTTGACATCATATCCAAGGGATAATGTCAGACACAGAGGAGGGTGGTCATTTGTTAATCATGAGGTCTCCTGGTACCATTTTGTGCGAGCAGGGCGTTACTCTTTTCTGTGGAAGCTTGTGGTTTTCTGATTTGTAATCCCTAGCATTGCTGTCCAGTTCTGTATTCACAGTTTCACAATTACTTCCAGTAAAAATCTCAAAGGCAACCCGCTGTCTTCAGCCTGTGTTTGAAGTGTGCAAAGTCATTCACAGACAAAGAAACACACAGCATGTGATGCCACACAGTGACGCCAATTAGACCCCTGAAAGGTCAAACTCTGTGAGACCTCTACAAATGCTATAAAACTCCAATAACACAAATCCAAATTAAAATATTTAAGATTTTGGAGAGGTGTTGCTGCGCAAAAAGTATTTCCCACATAAATCACAGATACAGAGGGTATGAAAACCGATGCCATGTTCTACGGCGGTAATGAAGCAAGTTAACAGTTCAAAATCATGTTTACAAGGGTTTTAAGGGTCACAAGCCAAACAGTTTGGGAACCACTGACATAATCCATTAACACTGTCACTACAACTGCATCGTACCCTCCTTTACAACAAGCAGATTTGGGAAATATTCTGGACACTGTCTGCTGCTGACGGGCTTGTTTGTGCTCCCAAACGAGATCACTTTGTCCTCAGCGGCTCCTGGAGTCCACATGGAGTCATTTCCATGACAGAAAGTCAAGACAAAGCTCGAGCACACCTGCCTCACAGCGCAGGAGGCCCTCGTAAGCGCTGTGATATTAGTCAGCTAAATTACTATCAGGTTTGCTTCGGGAGATGCACTGTCCACTATCAGTCCCCCACGGTGCCCTGTGAAGAAGACATGCTGAGTCCCTCTCACAGTGACTGTGAAAGTAAGAACTCACAGTAATTACTGTGAGTTCTGTGAGTTCCAGACTGTAAATCTTATAAGATTTACAGTCTGGAAGAGCACTGACATAACGCTGTACACGCGCTTAATCCATTTAGATGCAAAGGGAGAGCGCCTGAGAGGACTGAAACAATCATTTTTGCATCCCCTGAGAAACAGAAAGACTTTGGGAAATAAAATGTACACGAGGTCAGGCAGCCGGTGAGGCAGCTAAGTGAGTTTCTCAACTTCTCACTCGTGTTTTGCACTTGTTTTTTTCATATGAGACAGCAGTTGTCTATATTTCTATATTTCAGGAGTGATCTAATGATGCTGCCGATTCAATGTGAACGAGCTGGACAACCATTCGATGAGTCACACGTGAATCACTTTGCATGATTCACGATTAAAAACAGAAACACCAACACTAACAGAACACTGCTTAGTCTCTTCCCGGCACAAGGGGTCCAAAACGCAATGGCTGCCGTCACGACATGAGTGGTTTTTTTTATTTTTTATTACAGTCCGAGTAAAAAAAACTGACACTTGCAGGCGGATGACAGCTGAAATTAAGCCTTTGGGAATGTACTGCTTTCAGACTGGGGGCTGAATATCCAAATGACAAGCGAGTGCCATATCTAACTGGAACTCTTTCCTCAGCTCTTCCCAATATGTCAAAGTTATTTTGGTTAGCTTGACAAATATCTGTGAAACTCTGCTGTCTCCACATTCTTGATAGCAGAACAATCCAGATTACTCCCCCCTTGAATATCCAAAACTAAAAAAAAAAAAAGTGTTCTCTTTTCACGCTCATCCGTGGTGCTGATTCATGCGTTTTGAAATCACTGAGACAGCACCGTTTCCTCCTTGCTACGCACTCAGTCAGCTGATTCACCGCGACCCAACAAAGCCGCTTCAGTCTTGTCAACACGGTCTGCCAACAACACACAGTTTCAAACACTCCCAGTGGGAACCCTGTGCACCACCCCGCAGTGTCGTGTAATGCAGTTGCAAGACTTTAAACTACCAGCCCTAAACAAACATAGGACGCACACACACGTTTGCTCCATCGCAATCCAGATCCTGTTATTTCTACAGTGTGAAGGGACGAATATGAGAACAGATGGTGAGTATGACAAAAAAAAAAAATCCTGAAAGGAGGCCACCGTCTTAGCCAGCTCCACTTCTCCTCCGTCTGTGATTAAACCGGGAAGGACTGAGAGTTTAAGAGGTGATCTCCAGTAAACACAACCCTGCCGTCCCCGGTTATCAGAGGACCCAGCAGCTAGTAACGGGGACAAGAAGAGACATTTTCATGCACAGCGGAGCGTGATACTGTAGGAGCATGTCTCTCTGCGTGGCTGTGTCGTCACCTGAGGTTTCAGTGCTGTTGGATGTGTGAAGAAGTCACCATGAGCAGTTTCAAAACAGTTTGCCAGTGGAAAGTGCTGCTGGAGATTAGATCTGCTCAGTAAGTAATAACATTAGCTCTCTCTCTCTCAGAGGTTTAAGTTGTGCTTAATGAGAGAGCCTCCTTAGCTACAAGAAGCTCCCTCTATTTCCATCCAACTGTTTTTTTCATCCCTGCTGAACACATGCACCAGCAGGTTTATATTGACAGTGTGGGAAGTCTTTCACCAACTAATTGTCACAACTTCTTCAAATGATCTAGCCAGAGGGTTCAATGTTATATGCTATACAAACGCATGCCGACAAAGCAAAGCAGAAAACTGCTACAAAAAGAGCATGCTTTACCTGGAGGTGGCTGGAGCGGCTTCACGGCTGGACACAAGAACGTCTGAAGGCTGGACACGCAAAGTTCACTCACCGACCCCATATCTGCGGCGTGTGATAAATGTATCTGTGTGTGTGTGTGTGTGTGTGAAGGCTTGTCTCCGTTAGTGGCTGTGTGTGAATGCTCCCTCCTGACGATTCAGGTTGACATAGAGAGGGAAAAGAGGGATGTTGCGGAGGCCCCCGGCTTCCCCGCTGTGGCTGCTGAGAGTCACGCCGGTGCTCCCTGCTATTCAGTTCACGCAGATACTCCAACTGTAAGGTCCCGTCACTCTGCTTCACATTATCCCCCCCCCCCCCCCCCCGCCCTCCTCCACTCAAGCTGGACGAATCCTCCGCTGCCCAGCCGATCTCTCAGAATCACCTACTTTCTCTTCCCCCTCGATTAGAATGTGCAACTTGTCAGGATGCTGAAATCACTTCTGCTTTCTCCCAGTTCCCCTTTTGAGCTGGTGTCTCAGCCACCCTCTATCGTCCTCTGCTCTCTCTCTCTCTCCCTCTTCCTCTCTCCCTCTCTCTCCCTCTCCCACTCTCTTGCTACTTTCCATACTAATTCAAGCTAGATATTCTTAGGCATAACAAAATGCACACTATTCTATTATTCTAAAGTGTATATTACTGTAGTGTACCTTCAGGACACTACTTTTATGCTTTTATGATGAAATGTAGAAACAAAGGGGGAAATCAATTAAAGACACAATTAAGGAGAAAGTTTCCCTGTGCATTAGAATGGAGGACGAGTTTCAGCAGCTCTCTGCTCCGTTGCTTTTTAGTTTCTAGACACTCGTCGGTTTTTTTGGCTTCAAAAGAAATGTACATGAAATCAAGATTTCATGGTTGCTTGGCAACGGGGTGGAAGAACACTGTGAGCCATTTGTTTTGATTCGATTATAATCTTCCCACCTATTGATGTCATTCACCACGACAGAGTCACATTTTTGGGGTCAGGTGATGGACCCCACCAGGATAGAAAAACGCACACACACACAGGTCTGGTTCTGCCCCACATGCGGTCATAATCAACGGCAATTGATATAATTTGGGATTTTCACACCTCCCGTGAAGCAAAGCAGAAATGTTTACCTCCACTCTTGAACCACTGCCACTCTGAATTAGCCTATCTGTCAATCACACAAGTGTCTCTTTAACACCCTCCTCTCTCACTGTGTCATTCATTCATTCATGTCCAAAGTCTTCTCTCTCTCTCTCTCTCTCTCTCTCTCTCTCTCTCTCTCTCTCTCT
>NW_022280070.1:4538649-4552236 GCF_004355925.1 Anarrhichthys ocellatus
AGAGAGAGAGAGAGACAGAGAGAGAGACAGACAGAGACAGAGAGACAGAGAGAGAGACAGAGAGAGAGACAGAGACAGAGAGAGAGACAGAGACAGAGACAGAGAGGTTGAACTGTCAATGTGAGTCCACATAGCAAACTATACCCTAATGAAAGCCATAAAGGCAAACTATAAGCAATAACAGTCCATTTCAATTCATTGTGCTTAATATTGCCCCACAAGGTCTTGCGGGTTAGTGCAACACACAGTTAAACAGTTGTTGACCTCCAGTAGCACAGCGGAGCAGTTTCACTGTGAATAGTCTGCAGGCGAACTGTAGGGGAACCAGGTTGCTGTCTGCCGACCAATAGAGCATAAATTCGTTGCTACGTTCTGTAGCTGATCCTGCGATCTCTACCTCCAGGATGGCGGCTATTAATTGAAAAAAAAAAAAAAAAAAAAAACGAAGTTCCTATATAGCAAACAATGCATTTTCACATTAGAAGGCAAACATCTCCATTTAGCACAAACAGTGGCTGCTGGGAGGTGACTTCCTCTGCACAGTGGCTGCCTAGTCCCAACAAGAACACGTGTGCTGTTATGCAGACATGCCACCAGGCGGACAGAGCATGGAAAAACACGTTTACGCTTCAGTCACACATCAAGTGAAGTTCATCGTACAGCAGATTGAATTCCTCGGTGAAATGTACTCATGTTCAAACACTGTGAGCAGAAAACCGTCAGCTGCTTCGGCAGACAGCCTACTAGGAGTTTCTGATGGAAATCACTCGCATGTTTGTCTTCAAACAGTCAGGTAGGAAGACAAGTCTTCCGTGTGATGAAAGAGTTCCCACACGTGGGTATAAAACCTACAGAGAGCTCGCTGATGTGTGTGTGTTGGTGGAACTCCTACATATAGCAGCAAAGTGTTAGCATCACCTCCAGTGACTAACTGGCTGGGTGGGAGCAGAACAAGCACCTGGTTACAACTCAACTGAATACTCTCCGGCACGAAGCTTAGCCGACTAAATATGGGGTGAATGCACGAAGTAACATCGTGCCATAGCAGCTCGTTATTCTATTCAGCTGTCTCAAAGCTTCAGTAGCCTCCCTTTGTGTGCTTGAGGATGTTTTTATCAGCTTTTTTTCATGACAATGATTATTTTTAGACTGATATATCTTACACGGATAAGTAAAAAGACAGCAAAAAACTGCAGCACTAGTGTAGATTTGAATTGACTTAGAGGTGACAGATTTCAACTTCTTCTTTTGATTTTCATGTCACACTTCTTTTTTTTTTTTTTTTTTTTACAGGAATATGATATGTCTGCATAAGTCCACTGATATTTTTTGCCGCTGCTGCTTTGGCAATATTTTTTTTCCACAGAGTGTGCTTTCAACGAGAGAAGAGCTTAGTGCTGGAGTAAACCACGAGTAAATATGACAAGCCAGTAGAAGCAACTATATCACAAACTGAGAGGAGCAACGACACCCACGACCAAAGCGACCACACGCACCTGCCGCTACAATGTACCGCTCCTAGAAACCGGCACACGGCTTCCTTTGTGTGCACAAATGTAATTATGCAAGAGGGGAACTGAGCTGCACTGACAGGTGCAGATAGATGGCAAAATAGCACGAAAAGAAAAGAAAAAAAGATAAAACGAAAGTCACTTTGACAACGTGCAGCTCAAAGCCTTTTGAAGTGAGTCTTGAAACAGAGCCAGCACCCAATGAATCCTAAGATAGCTGGTTTAGGGCTGCAGCACCTATAACATCACAGGAGGAGAGGGCAAAAACGCTACGTATGACACTGCAAGGCTGTAAAATACACAGATTATACTCACTGCAAATGCTTAAGTCTACATTATTAGAAAGATAGAGGAAACAGAGCTCAAAATAAAAACAAAAAAAGTCTGTTAGAGTCGAGTCTTGACAGCGGATGGATTATTTCTATCCTCTCTCTCCTTTGTAGACCTCGATTATGCCGAACAGTCCCGGTGCTCAGGGACAGAAGAGATGATGTGACTTATACTTTACACATTCAGACCCACGAGCCGCTGATTTGACGAAGGAGGTGTCAGGGACAGTGAGAGTGTTATTTCAATGCACTTGTGCCCTCTCTTTTGCCTCACACTTTAGCAGATGATTACATCATCGTGGACCGATTGTTCAGGCTGAATAGCAAACAGTAAAGTACTGACAAGGGAAAACAAATACCAAAAGAAATATGCTTCCTGGGAGCAAACATGCTGTATGCCAGAAGTCACTACTGAACCCTGTGCGCCCGATGTAAAAAGAAACGATCAAAAGAAAAACACTATAGATTGGTAAGGAAAAAATGAGTACAGGATACATATTTTATTTAGATTAGAGTTTAACTTTTTAAATCTCTTGTATGTAATGTGTATGGGATTACCGACCCCTCCCTTCTTTTAGAAGAGCATCAGTTTTGCAATGAGGCCGTTGCTGGAGGTTCTATTTTGAGATGCATTACGCTCACAGAAAAACTAAACTGCTAAATAATTGAGATGAAGCCTCTATCATAGCCTAAACTGAGCCATCCACTAGCTCATCGTGGCCTGAGATCATCAGGGGGGGGGGGGGGGGGGTCACCCTGTGCATGATGTCAGGACACTGAACTTCCTGTCAAGGTTTTATAGCTTCACGGTGGGGAGAGTTTTACAAGAAGGCATTTTGTGAAACTGTGTCATTGGAGGAGCCTCTGCGCCAGATGCCAGCATGGTATAAATAAATCTGTTTTGTTTCTTGATTACCATAAGAACAGGAACAATCTTCATTCTACTGTATATATATGTGGATTTCTACAGTGTCCCTCATGCTGTCAAAGCTGCAGCGTGATGCTTAATAATTCATCATACATATCATTTTTGGCAGCAAACACCAGTGGGGGCACCTGTTCTTAAGATGGCTTATAAAGACCCAACACTTCCTTTCCTGTGAAAGCTTCTCAAATGAATGCAGAGTACAGTCAGCCAATGCTGTAATTCTAACAGTCCCAGACAGTCAGACTGGCAGCAGTATGAACATCTAAGGCATCAGCCTGTCTCTCATTTCTGTACACTTGGCACAGCAGAGCACGAACACTGTAGACAGCAGTGCTAAAAACAAAAAATTGTTTTTAAAACACTCAATGGTAGCCCACAGTGAGGGGCACGACTCACCGGGCTCACAAGATGCCCAACAGTCCATGCAAGGGCGGGTTGCAGACGTACCGTGAGTCTCCCCCTCCATCCTGGTGGTCCTGATGCTGCTGCTGCAGGCGTCGCAGCCCGGGGAGGTCTCTCGCCAAGCCGCCCGCAGCGATCTTCTCTTCCGTTCCGCTCTCTTCTTCGCTCAACTTCCAAGATCTCCACTTGACTGCGGGCTCTCTGGATACCCTGACGTACTCCAGAGGTGCTACTTTTCACCTTGTTGCAGGCTCCGCTCGTCCCTAAGCTGCCTTTTTTTTTTTTTTTAAATGTTTTCGGTGTTGGCTGGCTGCGTGATACGCATCCGGAGAAGCCCGGTGCACATGTTAGCCCCGCCCACCCCAGGTGTGACGTCACTGTCTAACTTCTCTGACCCAACAACTTAGATGAACACTTCTCATTTATGTTTGTATACGTGCTGATATTGTTTACCGGAATATTTTTGGTATAATATCCTGGTAAAAAGAAACTAACTTTGTAGAACACTGGTATTATGTAATTTACTATAGAGAGACATTGCTCATTAGAATTACAATTAAAAAAAAAATGAATTTATAAGGTGTGAAAAAAGTGTTAGTTTAAAGCCTAACATTTTCGTTTTAAGACAATTTTAAACATAAAAAAAACATTATTTTTTGCCCTCAAAGTCCACTTTAAATTTAAAAAAGCCCCCAAAAATTGGTGCTGCTTTTCTTTAAACCTGCAATAACATTTTTCTGGCCACTTGGGGGAAGCAGAAGCAAGCTGTGAACACCACATTCCATCACCTTTACAGTTGTTGTTGCCAGCTTGTAAGCAAACAAGTTTAGCAGCTGTGTAGCAACATTATCTTTCATTTGGAGTCAAGGTTCTGACCACTGGTGAAATTAAAGTCCAATATTCACTCCATTAGCGCCGCTTGTGGTCTCCACCATCAGCCGAGGGAAATATCTGGCTAGTAAACTGCTCAACGCTCCACTATGTTCACCGGCTAATCACCAACTGCATCAGTCTGCTGTTTGATGCCGAGTAGATGGTGTAACAGCTGTCTGCTGTGTTCGAAAACACTATTTGAGTTGTGAGACAGACGGCTATAAGCAATGAGCTGAAACTCACAACAAAGGTCCGTACAGCCGAGAGGGGAGCGGCAGATTCTGCCGATACTGCTGTCGGTTCATCACTACTTCAATGGACCCCTTTCACATTAGAATTGTGATAAGAAAAATATTGATTGCAGCTGCTTTAAAGTGTTTGTGTCTCTTGGTCTCTGACTAATCTGTGATGTCACAGCGAGTGTTTATGACATCACTGAACCCATAGACAGCAGTGCAGCGAGATTTTAGCCTTTGTATGAATCAGCTTTTGTTGTTTAAATGCGACATAAGTCTGTTACAGTCTCAATAATAAATGCATGTATGATTGGCCTCCCCGCTAAATCACAGTACGAGTGAACACATGCGAGTTAGCTGATCATTCTCATCGGGTGTTGATAAAATATCACATTCCTTTCTACAGTTATAAAGGCTATCGTAACTACACGATATCAAAATACAAGAAAAACACACAGCAGTAGAGGACAGAATAACACACACTCAGCTCACAAAAGTCACAACTTTATTGCACCTTTATAGTCAACTATAGAGTGGTAAGAGCCACTTTCATTATGAAAGATCCCTTCCCTGGTCAGAAAAGGTGGTGCAAAAAAATGTAGAGCCATCAATGCAAACGTGAACCGTCCATTCACACCGATAAATGTTCCTCTACGTCGTCAGGTTTTGAGAGTCAGATGTCAGATTTCACAGCCTCACAAAACACGTTCTATGGAAATTAGACGGCCCCAGTCCCTCCGGTACTGTACACACTACGGTGACGTAGGGAAGCTCCTGCACGGAGACAGAACACTCTCTTACAAACAAGTGATCGAACACATTTGCAGATTAATTCTCAAGTTAACATCCACCAACTGATCCGAGTATTAGTAGCACATTAAAGATCAGTTCTTTAAATTATATATTTATAACATTAAATCCTAGACTTGTTTTTGTTTAATAGCCAATTCAAGGCAACATCTCTAGAATGAAAAGAAATGCGTGGGCACATCTTTACAGCGCTGGAGGGGGGGGAACGGGTAGCACAAGATGGACTGTACAGGCTTCTACGCTGGCAAAGCATTTTGTCATAACATTAGTTTCTCTACGCATCTGTGCCCGGACTGGTGCAGGATGATCCCATGGTGTCCGCACCCGAAATGCTTTTGTATAAAAAAGTTTCTACAGGATGTACAGGATGCAAAATGTCGGTCCTGGGAGAAGGGACTACTTTCTGATATGAAACAGGGGGGGGGGGGTCTGATCGTTGATGAAGATGGGATACAGGATGCCTGGGTTCCTGAGTCTTAGCCCAGTTTCTAGGTGACCAGCATGAGCATCACAAAATTGCATAGAGATATAAGATACATGGGGGGGGGGGAATGATTGGCATTGTGGCAGTCCCATCCCAACACAGTGCCCTGAAGTATAAAATGTAACCCCTCTATTTCAGTACATTGACGAGGAACAGTTTGTGAACGGTCAAATCTCCACACAGAGCTTCTGAACGCTGGACCGAGGAGGCGAGCTACATTATCAAATAGCTGCACAGTAGAAAACAAGCGCTCCCGTCGAGAGTTTCTCCCAACAACCCCAGCGGTGCACGATGCACTACGAACATTAACTTCCAGGTAAACAGAGAGAAACGTCCATTGTGTTCGATGTCAACACTTGCACAGACAATACAATTCGGCAGAGCATTCTTTTGCGGTCTAAAATGTGAAATTAACTGAATTTGTTCAGGCGCAAAAAGGGTCGTAACTAAAAGAAAGCAAAAATAAAAACAAAACTCAAAGTCATATTTTTTAACCAATTTAGACATGCATCTTTAGAAAGAAAAGTGGCATTTTAAAGCTTAATTCTACCAACAATATGAAGGTAAAATTTAAAAACAAGCCACGTGGCACAGACACTGCAGCAAAATAAAAACATAGCCGATAAAGGTATAAAATAGGAAAATCAGTAATCTAAAATAACATATGTTCTAATGATTAAATGATTTTTTTTTTCTTTGTAATTTGGTGTAGAATCATTTCAGGAGAAGGTTAAAAAAAAAGTTTTGTAAAATGTCAAATTAACTGAGCCCTTAAGTCTGCAGAAGTCTGCTCTGAGATTGTGTACAGTTTCAAATACAAGACAGTCGAAGATATTGCAGATATACTTTCTCATTATTAGCCCACCCATAAATGGTTCACTGTATATCACTTCATAGCTCAAGATCGTTGGGGCAATAACCAAGGCTGCCAACGTATATTCATTTGACATGGGGGTTTCAGTTAAATATTGCATGCGTAGAGAAGCTCGAGCCGTCTCCTCTGGTGTTCGGATTAACGGGAACACTGAAGCCGGAAGAAAAAGTTTCATGTTTGTTTCAAATTGAGATAAAAGGGGCTGTCCGACTGTCAACGTGCTGCTTTTGAACTTGTATCGTATTCAGGAATTTGGGACTCGACAAGACGGAGAAATAAAACTAAAAGGAGAGAGAAAAAAAAAAAAAAAAAAAAAAGGTACAAACATTTGGTATACAGTATTGTTGTCTCTATTTCCAAATCAGCACAACCTCAACAGCAATCTGGATTCTCATCGGCGGACTCCGAAGCCCCTCTTTCCTCCAGGTGTTACAGACCACTTGCTCCGCCGGTCCTGGACCTTCTGGAAGATGCTGCCGCCACTTCTCCACTTCTCCTTCTTATAGTTTTTCATTTTCTTTACCTGTTCATTTGTACAAAAACAGAAGTTGAAGACGAGGGGGCGGTGACAATGGGCCTAAAGTTCAGCAGACCTAAAGAACAACTGATTTAAGATGACATTCTTATCCATATTTCCCCGCCTCACCTTTCCCCTGTCAAAGTCTTCATCCCACTCGTCGATCACAGTGTCACACTTGGCGTGGCGGACGTCTTCAGCTGCATCTCTACTGATAGCAGAGACCTCTCCATCCCAACTGAGGACTAGATAAGACAAACAAAACCCATCAAATGCATCTTTTTGGCTACAAATTGTCAAAGCATTGCTGTACAACAGATCAGATTCACACTCTGTCTCACCGTTGGCGCCGTAGGCCTTATCTGTGGCGTTCTTGAGCAGCTCCTCCACCACCCCGCTCGTCTTTTTCCCGTCCCAGGCTACCGGAGCAGCTCGGGTCGGGGTGTCTCCTACTTCACTCCCATCAGCCGCCGGCACCTGGCTGCGTTTGTAGCCGTCCTTTACGTGCCTGTCCCAAACTATCACCGTGGCTGGATTGAGAAAACAATAAAAAAAAAAAAAACATATAAAGAGTGATGAAATCTGCCAGTATAAATGCAGTATGTCATGCTCTCTTGGTGTAGTTGTGAAATGAATGGTCACATTAATGCGGCTGTAGTGGTGCAGCATGTTCTTAACTGTACAGTGTGTGCACGTTGACATACGTTTACTTGTTTCGCCGTTCTCCGTGGCGTTCTTTTTGGAAGGGGGCTCCGCTGTGTCGGGCTCGTCGTTCTGCCCGTCCGAGCATCGCCGGCTCTCCTCCCACAGTCCAACCTCTTCTTTTAGCCTCTTCTTCCTCTTCTTCTTCTTCACCTTTAATTTCTTTTTCAATGTTACCAAATCCCCCGTATCATTCTGAACGACCGCAACCTTCAGCTCAGAAGTGCTATTGGGAGAAAGCTCAGTTAATTTATTGCACCGTTAAGAGTTTCTAGACTCAACTGGCTGTTACACAAACAGTTATACGTCTCCTCTTCCAGATTATGAGCTCAAAATTCATTTCCGGCAGCACTTTTTGGACAAAAATAAATGAATATTGGAAACAAAAACAGACCTGCATCACTACAACAATGCTACACTTCAACCCACCTCTCTGGTGCAGAGCATGCCGACGTCACCCGCAGAGCCTCCACCATCTGCTTTTTCTTCTTCTTCAACTTCACAGCTTTCCTTCCCTGTTCTTTGTGATTCGACTCGCACTGCGTCGGGGTCGTGGCAGCTGGCTGAGGCGTTTGCTTCGACTGTTCTGTATCCGGATGGGACGTGAGACTCCACATGCCGCCCTGACACCAATCCTCTTCCTGGTTCGACGTGTCCAGGTGAGACGGCACGCACTCCCTTTCCTTAACCGCCTCTCCGTGCTCCTTCTTTCGCTTTTTCTTCTTCTTCTTGCGCTTCTTCTCACCGGCTGACTCCACAGGGTCGTTCTGCGGCACTGTAGCCGGGGAGGCCACTGGCTCTGCGTCGCCCTCCACCTCAGAATGCCGCCGCTTCTTCTTCTTCTTCTTCTTTTGGTTGACCTTTTGAGCCGGAGTGCCGTTGAGGTCTGGTTCTTGGGCCAAGGAGCCGAGGCCGTTGGAAGACTTGGGGCTCTTTGGGCTGTGAAGCCCGTTGGTTTTAAGAGAAAGGCTGGCGTTTGGTTTCTGCAGTGTGGAGGGAAGGGACTGTTTCTGAGGGCTCTGCTGTTTGAAGGATCCACTAAAGTGGGCAAAAGGCGATGACTGGACTTTAGGTGAATGGAATGGACCAGCTCTGAGAAGACAACAGAAGAAAAACATCTGGATTTGCCTTTGAGGAAGACAAACCTGGATCTCTTGTGCATTTTCCTATGTGATGCTCATACCTGTGAGTGTGAGAAGGTGAGGCGAAGGTGAAGGGGTTAAGTTGATTTTGATGCGTGGGGTCACTGGACAGCTGGCGTGGCGAAGAGGGCGGAGCATCAATGCTGCTCGGTCTCCGGCTGCGAGCCTGCAGTTATCGACATAAATAAAAACTTGGTGGTCTAAAAAAAATAGCCATGAATGTGACAAAAATAAGGAAGAGAATCAAATGAGGAAGATTTAAAAAAAAAAAGGGGGATGGCAGGAAAAGATGGAGGGAGGAAAACAAAAAGGAAAGGGTATGGCAAGAGAAGAATTAGAAATGGTTAGAAAAAAAGAACAAACTGAAGGAAAAGACGACAAACTCTAAACAAGTGCTACCATGTGGTCGATTAGACAGCAACACTGGATAAATTACACGTTACATACAGCAGTAAATCTACTAGAAAAGGAGAGTTTACTTGCCTTAATAAAACTACTTATTGAAATCAAGGGTCAAATTTGGGATAGCAGTGTAGAGTGTCAACAGGAAACCAAGGTATCATGAGCTTTCACTAAGACAGGAGGTGCTGCTGCTGCGGATGGGAATGAAGTTCACCTTCTTGGCTGACAGGGCCAGCTTCTTGGCAGGTGGCGGCGACATGGTGCTGGTGGCTTCCGACGCGATGTTGTTGAGAGCCGGGGTTTTGATTTTCGCCGTCCTCTGCTCCTCCGTGCTCTGAGAGCGCTCCACGCTCTTGGCTGGAGACGCCGGGCCATGCGAGCCTTTCCGCGGGGTGGAGGGAGTCTCTCCGACCGGCGCACTTCTGGTACCCACGGAGTCCTGGCCGAGACACAAAGTCAAGCATGCTGTGGTTACGCTTCTGGGTCAGCTACACCTGGCCCGATCAGCCACTATGCATCTTCTTAAACTCCAGTAAATAAATCTGCTGTAATGACGCATTCAACACATACTATTCTATTCTTAGATGATCCTGCCTTTGAACCAAGATTGGTATTTGTAATGTTACCTTTGAGTCGGAGTTGTCAGCAGAGGAGGAGTCAGACAAAGACTTAAATGAGGTAGACGCCGACATGCCCCTGCCCTCGCCGCCTTGCTTTTTATCTCCCTCAGCCCGGCTGAGCCCGTTGTTGGAAGGGGTCGGGGTGATGCTGCGGGACTGCACTTGGCTCTGGGGAGACGGCTTCTTCAGCTTCTTGAAAGGCTCCTCGATAACCGTGGGCCCACCCGGCTGCTTTGGGGGCCCATTGGAGGACGGCATCCAGTTGGACAGTCTGGGCTGTGGCTGAGAGCTCACACCGTTCCTGGAAATGGGCAGACCCAAACCACTGTCCATGGACTGGATCTTACGCAGCTGTGCAGGCTCCAGTTTCTGAAAAAGAGTCGTGTTGTAATCAGAACATGCCCATATTCTAGTACACGTGTCCACCAGTGAGCAGGACGCCATCTTGTGTAAAACCTTCGTGATCTGCGGGGAGGACAGAGGCCCGTTCAGGTTGGCCCTCCTTATCTGCTCAGACGACACACTGTTCTTCCCAGGATGCAACATCGCCTGCTTGGTCGTCTGTCCGTCTGCGTTCTTCCTGCTCTCGGGGATCCTTTAATACACAAATACAGACTCTGCTTTATTTAATTATAAATCCAGACAACACCTGGTTTGATCTCTGGCAGCCATCCACGGTGTCTTACCTCAGGTAGAAAAGCACGTACGCCTGCTGGTTCAAGACCACTTTGATGTTACTGGAGTGCACCATCGAATCGTTCATTTGGTACCACTGGCCGTTGCTCGCCTGAGAACAAACAAGGAAGAGATACAACTTTAAAACGGAGCCGGCTGTGAAATGTATTCATCTACTCATTATTCGACATGTAATTATCCCTGTAATTATAATCCACCAGGTAGAATGGAAGGAAGTTTAAAGTAATTTATCGTTAAATACATTTACTCTGACGATTATCGAGCCTCCTCTGTGTTATATTTGCCTATAATATGTTCACGTCTTTGTTTTTATTTGACTTTGTTGTCCGTTAATCTCATGTTTCTGACCTCATCTCGTCTCAAGGCGTTTTCCCTCAGATTTCGACAATAATAAATAAAGAACGGATGTGCATCTGCTCGTCTTACCTTGACGTAGCAGTAGTAGTGGCCAGCATGACAGCTGTAGCCAGAGTGGACCAGAACAGCGTAGAGGCCGTACATAACGGGATCGCCTGAGCTCTGCGACATGTAGGGGCGGATGTTCAGGAACTCTGGGTAACCAACATCCTGAAAACGACAAGACAGAAATATGAGCTCGCTGAAAAATCCCACCGCTCTTTCAAAAAAAAAAAAAAACAGTCGATACTGTGAGAACTCTGTGTTCACCTTTGTTATCTTTCCTCCGCTGAAGTTGGCGAACCTCTTGAGCGAAAGAGTCAGTACGTTAGACGTTCGATGGACTGTGAAGCGCTTGGTCGCTGGCACTTTCTTTTTGCACCTGGCGAGAGAAAAAAAAAAAAAAAAAAAGAGGATAAAACATGCGTTTTAATGCCCTGTAGATTTACTTAAAAACATAGGATGCTGTCAGAATAGATGAAACGCACTTACTTGGCACACATGTAGGCATTCTCTCCACAAAGCACGTCTGGTTTAACAAACAGTTCCAGGGCTCGCACAATGTTTGCTGCTTGCTGACAGACAAAAACAGCGAGATACAAGGTGTTGCTGAGGCACGTTTAAAAAATATATATATATATATATATTTATATAATTTATATTGAGGTCTTGAGTAACGTACTCGAATCTCCAAAGCGATGTCCAGGTAAGGGTCATATGTGTCTGACACACTTTTACAAATAGAGCACTTCACTGAAAGACACAATTAAAAACAAATGTGATTCTCTAATCCTGAAGAAATACAACGTCAATGTCACCGGGTGATCAGCGATCACAGGAACGTTTCACCCGCCTCCGTTCCATTTCCTGTAAACAGAAGACTATCAAGAACCTCAAACCAACGGCCTCTTGCTCTCAGATCAAACATTCAGGGGAAACACCTTTTCATTCAGCTCTCTGCTCAATATTTACATTTCAGATGTGACGGTTACAAGTTACTCAACCAGATGACAATACGCTTTATACCAAACTGCATCTTACAAACCGTTTTCTGATTAAACTTAAGGTCACTAAGCACTGTAAGGAACATTAGTCAATTCTATTCAATAGCTGAAATGTCTATGGATGTCGAGTAGCTTTCCTAATACTTTTCAATTTGAATCAAAATGAGAAAAACAAGGCATTTAACTTGTCCTTTTTAAGGATTAATGAAATCTCCTTTTGCTCTCAAATAACCTCTTAGCATCAGTAACAGACTACTACTTTGGCTGTGCATGTGTGGACGCAGTATTGACCTACATCAAGCTGCGTTAATGTTTGTTGACACTGTCATTAGTCTACTCTGATGGGTAATGGATCAACATGCAATCCCAAAAGCAACCAATGTGGACATTCAACAAAAACGAGCACAGTTCTGGAGGCAACATTTTTCCTGCTTTCTCTCTGTGTAAAAACAGTCAATACCTCTGGACCTGAGGTAGCCTCCAAAGATCTGGTGAACCAGCGTTGTGGCCTGGGTCTGCCTGTCGAGCCTACAGACGGGAAGGAAGAAGAAAATCAGAAAAACAGAGACATCGATCCATTTTCTGTGCTTATCCGGGGGGCCTGATGTCCAACTTCTCACTAGTGGACAAAGAGAAAAAGAGATTCTCATACTATCAACACTATTAAGAAACAATAACAAAGCCTTACTTAGGGTAGCCATTGAGACAGGCTTTCTGCATGGCATCGATGGTGTACCGCAAAAATTCATGGGCGTCCTCTTGGCTTCCAAAGCGAAAATGTCTGGCAATTTCTAAGGGAGACAAAAGAGTCGATGTTAGCTTTGTGCTAATTTCCAACATTGCACATGTTGTAAAGCAATAATTAGCGAAGACAATTTAAGTAATGCGTTTGTGAAGTTTAAAAGAGTGTGCTTCACTTGGCACTCATGCAGCTCATGAGCAGCGTGCAGTCACTTCGTGACTTCATCTAAAAGCCTCGCGTTAGAGATACTGTAGCATCTAAACCCTTTCTGCCTCTGCTGTTATTTCCTAATGGGAAGATGGGAAAGTGTGAGCTGGAAGAATAATGTGGTCATCCCCACATTCCCGGCATTGCATCCCTGCGCATTTAAGACGATGAGTCACCCGTGACTGGGAAAGAGAAATAACACACCGTCCTCTAATGATCTGTTCAGGTCTCTTCTCAGAGAGGGGGGAGACAACATCTTGAAGGCATCAACTCAGCTGGCATACGACTGGGTGTTGTTTTGTTTGTGAGAGCCTGGGGCGATTTGAGAGATAATTTGCCGTAAGCTCTTTTTATTTTACTGTGACGACACTGCGCTGCATTTGTAATTCTGTAGGAGGCGTGCTGAGCGAGAGGCACAGATGCTGTATTTTCATTATACGCATTTACGTTGTTCTCGCCGTGGAGGGGCAGTTCTGACTGCTGCGGTGGCCACCGGCTCGCTGAATGTATATAGAAACCGTAAACACACAATACAGTGCATCTCTCAGTCCTGGTTCCAAGGAGGGGAAAGCTGGACTGTACAGTTTTTGTGCTAAAGCTGCTCGTCTCAGCCCGCATTCACAAGGAGACAGAGAGGGCATCGGGGAGGGGTGGAGGGGTGAAGGGAGAGAGAGAGAGAGAGAGAGAGAGAGAGAGAGAGAGAGAGAGAGAG
>NW_022280070.1:4552246-4560352 GCF_004355925.1 Anarrhichthys ocellatus
GAGAGAGAGAGAGAGAGAGAGAGAGAGAGAGAGAGAGAGAGAGAGAGGAAAAAAAGAGGTGCAGGAGGTGGAGACATGATTGCAGCAGCACATAAGGAAGAAGCAGGAAGGTAGGAAGGAAGGGAGGGAGGGCTCCTGTGAGACTACAGCACAGCACCTCACCGTGTCAAGGTGCAACTCACACTTCCTCTCTACTTGGTGTTCATTCACAGCCTCACTGCAGCTACTGGCTGTTGTCACTCGGGACACTGTGGCCAGCGTTGCGTCATCGTGACTCTGGCAGTATTAAACTGGCGTCTGTGATTCCCGTCACAACCTGCATTGAGCACAAACTGCTCGGCCACAATTGCGCAGCGCTGAAGGAAGCCGGCGATCTTACTTTTCAGGTCTCTGATGAAGGAGACAGGCTTGATGGCGTTGCCCGTGTTGGCAAAGGCTTGGATGATATGGTTCTGCATTATACAGATCATACAGAAGCCCGACTGGTGACCTGGAACACAGACAAAGGCGGACATATCAGAGTCACTCAGACAATTAAAGTGCAGGAATGTGTTATTGTGACAGTATTGAGATTCAGAAAAACATTATTGTGCATTATAAAAACATAATTTAATATAAAACCATGACAGCAACAAGGAAAATGCAAATTGTTTTCTATTTTTTAAACAAATAATCTGTATTTTATTTGTGTTTGAAGGTAAGAAATGATCCAGCTGCTTTGGCTTGCAATCCACACTGACATTCAGCCACATGTGTCCTCTGATAGGGCAACAGCAGCGAGGGTCAGAGTCATTTTAAAACTACGTGGGTGTGCGTAATGTTTGAGAAGTGAATGAGAGTATAACTGCTCTAAATGTGCGGCAGCATTTCAAATACTCACAGGCACGGCTGTGCTCCTTTGACAGCAAGTAGTTGGCGAGGGGTGGGGTGTAGGTGAGACACTGCACGGTGGAGTTGAGGAAGCAGGTGTTCCCAAGGTTGTGGAGACCGGCTCCCACCCTGTACACACGGTCCCATTTAAGCGCGAGCTTGCTCCCTGGAAAGAGCAACTTCTGCGGCGCGGGGACCCCATCGCACTGGCCGCCGACTGTGTTCTCTGAAACTGCAGGAGGAGGAGTGCGGTCACTTTTGTGATATATCGGGACAGTAACACAGAAAATGAGCTTTTATGGCTCGCATCGGAGGACGAAAGGTGAATATGGGGGAAAACGGTCAAAAACGACATTTTCTCTTCCACTGTGAGGGCTTACCTTGCCTCTTTATCTGGGCCGGCTCAGTGGCCCTCTGGCCCGTAGCGCCCTCGTTCCTGGGATTGAGGATCACATACTTATTCTTCAGGCTGTCCAGTTGGTAGGAGAAACCCTTGCTGGCCGGCTCGAACTCTATCTTCTGCAGGAGGACCTTCTTGGCAGAGGAAGCCAACAGCTTGTTGAGGTCCCCCTCATCACCCGTGTCCTTTCGGCCAGGTTTTAACGCCTCTTTGAGTTTATCCACAATCGGCATTGTTGGAACATCACTGCAGGGAAAGTTGGATTGAGCGTCAGTGTCGTAAATTGTTTAACGGGGCCGCTTCACTGGGCCCACAGGAAGCTACACAAAACTCACGCTCATTACCCCAAAGAGACCAATCATCATCTTATTATTAGGTACAACCTATTAGGTACACTGCCTTTTATCTATTACAGGGTGAGTGGTGTGACTTCAATCTGTCACCATGGCAGTTAATCAACAGAAAACGTTGAATTTATCTCTCAGATAATCACATAAGTGCTCAATGAGGCCCTCTCAAGGCCACACATCCTGACGTGGCTCCACGAGAGAGAGAGAGAGAGAGAGAGAGAGAGAGAGAGAGAGAGAGAGAGATAAGGATTGTGTGCATCCGAGGTGCCAACTGGGTCTTGGCAGCTGTTCCCACAGTTATGAATGACAGCAGGCACTGGTAACACAGGGCGCCTGCGAGTGTATGAGATGAGAGGACAAGCATTAGAGCACATGAGGCACCAACAGTTGCTGTCAAACGCCAGAACTAATTCTTATCCTTTATCTTGATTGCATCGATGCGTCTCTTCAGTAAAGCGGTGTATCATCAAATGTTGTCATCTGGACTATCGTTGATATGAGAGATTTAAAAAAAAAAAAAAGAAAAAGGGTTAAACATTTGCATTGGTTGTCTGCCGTCTCTTTAAATACAGGGCAGCTGAGTGAACCAGAAGGACCATGTCCGCGTAGATAACAACAACAACCATCTGCCAGAGTCAGCCCATTGAAGGACTACTGATGCGCTACTTTCTACAAAAAAAAGGCAGCGGGCCGGCACAATATGCTCCACGCTGACAGAGCGAATGAATCACTCAGCCTCCGAGACGCTTCCCAAACACAACAAACCACCCTAAAAAGGTGAAAGCATTACATCACGAAGATGTTACAGTAGTACGACACTAAAAAAAAACACCGAAAGGCACAGAGCGCCAGGAGAGCGGTGCTCATCAGAGTGGGCGGTGACGTCATGAGGAGGGAAGGAGGGCTGAACATGCATTGTATGGGCACAAGGGCACACTGACCTCCATGTGCTGCTGATCCTGATACAGCTAAAAAAAAAAACGCCGGAACCCCACGGGGACACGGGCAACTGCAGCGATGCAACCGCAAGACCAGTCAGCAACATCGATACGTTAACCACAACACAGGTGTTTAATTCGATTATTATGGCATTTAGCCGTTTCATTCGTATGTAGCACACAGAAACTTTGTAATGTTTATGTTTGCATTTGTAATCCCGTCATGAAAGGGACATTTTTGTGTTGAGAGGTGATATGAGCCATTCATCAGCAGTGATAGCTGTGCGTGGATATTAGTTGAGGTGTGCTGATGTCTGGAGGGAGATCTGAGAGCAGATACTTCGCATAAGGAATCCCAAAAGATGTCACCTTCAGACGTGGATGGTTTAAACATTTTTTGGGGGACCTCAAATGATCATAACTCCATAAAATAGTCATTTTAATTAAGAGTGTTGCATTCAGGTACATCCATGCTCTCTAGTTAAACTATTTCAAGCAATAGCTGTGTGTTAAATATGTAATGACCTCTCAATATGAACACGACAATAAGTCTCTTTTATGTCCTCTAATGACTACAGGCCTGTTCTGCTTATCTCGTATTTTGGAAGTACTCCTCACACTGGCATGCTTATTTTCATCAGTGGAGTTGTCAATGTTTTCTTTAATCTGATAATGCAATCACAGGCCAAACTGCCATTATTCTGCGGTTAATAGCGCCGCATATTAGAACCAATACATAGAAACAAAGTGGAGTCAACATGTCCGACTGTGACTAAACTTATAGACCAGAAAAAGACTTAAAAACACTCCTTAATTAGACGTCATCTTGTCAACGGAATGCTGTGTTGCAGCAACCACAGTGGTAGAGCAACATTAACAATTTATCATCTGTCTTATACATTTTTTTAAATGCTTCAGATCAACCTCTCTAATAGAGCCAACATCTATCAATAAAAGAGCCACGTGGGCAGAACAACAACAAAGTGAATAGGGCTGAAACGATTAGTCAGCTCCTTGATTAGTTGATCAACTGAAAACTAAATCATTAACTATTTAGCTAACCGGTGAAAATGAAAACTAGTTCCAGCTTCACAAATGTGAGGATGTGTTGCTTTTCTCTATTTTGAACCATTGTCATTTGTCGTCTTATGCTAGTGAACTAAATGGTTTGGGGGGTTTTCAGACTGCTGCACAGAAAATACAATTAGAAGATGTCATCTTTTAGAAAAGTGTTCTTTTGGCAAATTATGTAATCAACGCAATTGTGTTGCTGACACAGATACAGCTGCTGGACACGGTCGTGTTTAAATGACAACGACCAGCATGCAAAAAAATGTATTTATATACAGTAATAACCAAGGAGCAGTGATTTGAGCTGTACCCACTCGTGGACTAAAAAACGGCAAACGATGGATTTTATAGGAAGCACCTGAAGGCAGCACAGCTATTTCTGTCACTTCTAAAAAAAAAAATCCTTCTATTGTTGTTGCTTTATTAGACAACTATCGTTACTTTACTGTCCCACGCGGAGGAGTTACAGTTTCCCCGGGTCGCAGTTCTCGTTATCTCCACTCCACTAGCCGGGCAGCCTCTGCACACCAGCCGAAGTCAACTCTTAGGGCCACTCATCATAGCTCAAATGCTAGGTTGCTAACATCGACCACAGCTAACGGTAATGTCAACTTGGACGGTGTCAAGTTTGGAGACAAAACATCGTCAACAACGTACACGTGTGTATCCCTCTATGTTTAATGGGTATGTGTGTAGCGAGGCAATGGCGATGCTGCTCGTTGTGTCGTTTGCGGTCTTTTTTCACGCTTGACAGTAGCAGCAGCAAATTAGCCATCGAGCTAACTTAACGTGGCGAGCCGATAGCCTTGCAATGTGGGTTAGCACCTCAGCGTCCGGGTGGCTAACAAACCCCCAGCAGCCGCATCCCGCCTGCTTGTTAGACTACATAATCTCGGATATATATGCTGACATATATTACGTACGTCCGAAAGGCGTTTAGTTCGCTCACCTTTCTGTTCAAACGCGTGAAAACGTTGACAGTACAGGGATCTGCTTCCTCAGCTGTAGCTCTTGGGTCTGGTATTTTCGCCCATGCTGCATTATCAAAGGGCGGCGACAACGGTGATTGACAGCGACGAACGGCCAATCGGAGAACAGGTCACGCCTTAGCCGAACGGCTCAGCCAATCAGCGCTCAGACTGACGCAGCGCTTGTCGGGAGAAAGACACCAAGTGACTTCAAGACACCGCTGTTTACCATCGATGCTGTCGCTGGGATGTATGTTAACAGTTTTTAATTTAACAACAAAGAGCGCCGATAAATCCCCAATATGCTGCAGTTATGTCGGTCTTAAAGAAGCGTAGCCATTCGCTCACATGAAAATGAAATGGCTTCCCTCGTGTCAAATTCCCTTATTGCTACTGATTTTACCAACAAATAAATGATTATGTCTGCAGATTCCATTCATATTTTAGGCAGCCTATGCGGATTTAATTTGATTAGCCTACTATTCATAATCATCTTTGATAATAATGCTGTTGGAGTGAACAAACAAACTAGTAGCGCAGAATAGTCACAGTAGCTTCAGAGAAAACATTGCGGTTGCATTTCATCCTCGAACATATTTAAATAAACGCTATATCTATCCGTGCTATATACTATATATATAATCTTGAAATCCAGAGTGTCATTTCAAAAATTACGTATTTGTGCGCATGGATAGGCTCGTGAAGGAATGTCTGTGAAATGTCCCACGTTGTTGTCTCCACTAAGCGGCAGCAGATTGCTGTTTTAGTGTCACAAAGCAGTTACTGTCCCAGCCTTTATTACGGTTTTTTAAAATACCGATTTAAGAAACTGAAAATTAAACATGACACTGATCTTTATTTGTTTCTCTTCGCCTGCTGTACGACCTGTGCCTCCCTTCATCAAGTGTGAAATGCGGTTCTTTCTGCACCACGTGTGTGCCCGTCTGTGTATTATTGTATGTACACCACCAGCAAACAAAGCCGCGCTGATTCTTTAATGAAGTGGAGTCTTGTGGATCTGCACACAATGAGCATTGGTGTGAAAATAACCGTGCAAAGCATCTAAACAGGGTTTGACATTTAATGTAATAGTCAAAATGTACAGTATTGTTTCAGCCGGACATGCATGCAAAAAAAAATCATCTCAAATGTCTCGTGTGAAACCAGCACAAGACGTCATACTTGAGTACAGCTTCAAATGAAGAACTTTTTTACACTCTCATAATTAATAAAGTCACATGGCATTTGCTCAACATTTTTTATGGTCATGTCAAAGGCTCTGCAGTGGACGATTACAATTTGACCTCGAAGGCACATAAAATGTGTATTTTGCTAATACTGTTAAAATACTTGGTCTTCTACTTACTACCAATGATGTCACAAAAAGTATCACAATGTTGGCTTTTTTTTTTTTTTCTCAATAGAATATGATGAATCATATAACCTCCTTAAATAAAATAGGCTCTTATACGCTAAAGCATTACAAAGAGAAGAGCTGTAATAATAAAAAAAGTACAAAATGGAGGATTCAATCCTCCTCTTCAGAAATGTTTCATTAGAGACAATATGACTGCTGTGGCAATTGTGTTCAAAGTGCATTCTTGTCTATTCAGGATTATTTAGAGAAAACATTAGCGTGAGCACTGATTGTGCTTAGTCGAAACAGGTTTGTCACATCTTTAAAAAATAAAATAAGAAGTAATCTGAAGCAGGACAGGCAAGATGTGATCGTTCCTTGTGATAGCCCTGCTGTCACAAATCAGGGCGCCAATTGCCACTTAATGTTATTCATGAACAAACAATACACTTTAAATTATAGGTATGCACGTGTTGCATTGTAGAATTATAGTTCAATTTAAAAAAAAAAAAAATACCTTTGGTTAAAAAAGGTAAAATAGCTCAAGAACAAAAACGCTACGAACAGTAATACTGAATTGTGATGATTATCCCCTTTTTTTTTTTCAGCTGACAGAGAAGTGGTTTATGATGAAGTGCTTTGGATTTAGGGGTAGAAGTGCCTGAAAGTGCTGCATTCATAAGACTGTTGATTAAAAACATAATGAGGCCTGTAAATAAAAACAACCTCAGCCCGGAGCACTTGCCCTATGGTTGTCTTAACAAAAAACAAAAAAAAAAAGTATTTATTTGTATTTTTATCTTAGACATCTTTGGACTATTGGACAGCGGTGGAGTTAAGGGTCTTCGATGTCCAGGAAATCCCTTTTGGGCGTTGCTGCCCCTCTGTACCAAGCACAAGAGTCATCGCTCCTCTTGATACAAGCAAAGTGTTTGGCCTGCCCTCCGTTCACTGTCTTCTCAATCACCCAGTCCGTCCACAGGCACTCCGCCGGGCTGCTGATCATGCAGGGGATGACGGTGCAGCGGGTGATCTGAGGATCGGAGAAGAGACAAACATCAGGGGTTTAAATTAAAAAACAAACAATGCGTCTTTCAAGATTATTCTAGTTTGCAGTCGTTTTATACCTTGCAATCACAGCCCATTTCATAGCGCTGAGTCAGGCTATTCTTCTGGGTGGCAGTCAGGTCCTCCCAGGGCTCGAGGAAGTCACACAGTGTGATATGCATCGTCCCATCGGCCTCCAGTTTGCCTGAAGAGGAAGAAAAGTGCATTAGGCGACATCAAAGCTAATGTGAAGACGTATTTTATATTTTATAATGTGTGCTTTGAAATGTGGTAAAAGTTTTACCTGTGATGAGATACTCCTTGTCATTATTTTCCAGACTCACGCCACACACTGCAGAGCTGGGAGCTGTGTAGATGGCGTCAATATCCTGGGTGGGACCTTTGAACATCTGACAATTCACGCAGAGAACAGAGCATTTAGATTCATATTGCAAATAAGTTTATGACACAAAAAAAGCGTGAGCTTAATCCAACATACCTTGATTTGTTTGATGTCATACTTGATCCGTTTGATGGGGTTTCCATAGACGTCATTGCCAACGTCAACCTCCTGCCTCCCGACCACCTTTGCCCTGATAACTGGAAAGAGACAAAAACAAACCCACGTTAAGTTCATTGTATTTGAAGACAAAGCTCCTTCGTCAAACACCAGTGTCATGTAAAAAGCAAACAGGATCTGCGTCCGTCTGTATCTGATCTGGGCCCTGCCCAGGTTTGGCATGCCGGACTCGGCAACAACACATTGCTGCGGCTTGGATCTGAGGAGTTTGGCATGTGCCAGGTACTGGGAAGACAGAGGCAACATGAGTGTTTCATCAGCTGCAATCAGAGGGAGGAATGTGTGCTGCCTGTTCCCAGGCTCCTGGGCCGACGCAGGAGGAAGCCAGTCAGCAATCTTTGAAAAAAGCTGAACTAGAATGCTCCCCTTCACCCCCAGGCCTCTCTGCCGGCCTGCCTCTCTGTCTGGTTAGAGGTGCTGACATGCGAATCAACCTCTCTCCCTTTCGTGTTTAGCCTGTTTAGCCTTTTTCCCCCCTTCTCTCTCTCTCTCTCTCTCTCTCTCTCTCTCTCTCTCTCTCTCTCT
>NW_022280070.1:4560362-4562267 GCF_004355925.1 Anarrhichthys ocellatus
CTCTCTCTCTCTCTCTCTCTCTCTCTCTCTCTCTCTCTCTCTCTCTCGCACTCTGAGGTTGCAGCTTCCAGATTCAGAGAGGTTTGGACGGGAAAAAAAAAACATAACAGTTCAAGTGGAAAAATATCATCAGAGCCATACCGATGAGCCTTTGAGCTGAAATTCAGAGTATTCAACACGAAAATATGACTCGTGTGTCTCACAATCAGCGCTTCTGTCACGTGAATCCAAGTGTTGAAGTACAGTATAGCATTGCTCATAAGCCAGTCATAGCTAAATACCTATGGACTACTTGTATCATGCACGTTCACAGGACTACTACACTTACGAAATCATGTTCAAAATCAAACGAAGGAGACTAGCGACAGAGTTAATGTTAACCAGATGTTCTCCCTGAAGTCCCAGTTTAAGTCCTCGCTTTCTCAAGGTGGCAGCTACCGACTGCTAAGACCACCACCAGCCCGCTTCCTTACCAAATAAGATCATGCCCATTTGCTTTTTATATGACGGCGGTATGAAGCTGCGAGCCATATGTGCCCTAATTTGATGACAATAGGAGCTTAGAGAACACCTCCTTTTAAGGGTCTAAAGAGTGAGAGAGAGAAAGAAGAGAAACAGGGGAAAAAGGAGAGAGTGTGCGCACAGATGGAGAAAGTGATGGAGTGATGGTTTAATTCTCCAAGCAAGGGAACAGAGAACAGACAGGGATAGCATTCGCATCGCAGAGGTGGTCTAACAGTGTGTATACAGGGAGAAGACTTAGCAATACTGGGAGAGAGGGAGGGTTTAGTTTGTAGCTATCGGAAAAATGTGCAAAATACTGACTTGTGCATGCTGTGTGCCGCAGAGCTGCTGTGAAGTAGCAGATATTCTGACAAACAAGGTGTTCTAACTACAGGCATGGTTTAGAATGACTAACTGCACCGTGTGATCATCTACACCAGGGGAGATGCTTTACAAATCTCAAAAACACTACACTTAGAGCGAGTCGTGCTGAGAAACGCTCCAACTTCTCTGGCTACAAAGAGGATTAGTGGTAATCGCCTTCACCCGAGTGCACAGGATCACACACACACACTCAGATCACTTCTCCGTCTACTAGTGTAAAGCACGTATTTTTAAAAAAAAACACACACTTATGTGAATGATATACTGTGTCATCATTTGAGCACTTGGGCTTTGAAAACAGCTTTGTGAGGGTGCGGGTCATCTCTTTCAATTGCATTCAACATGCTACAAATAGACACTTTCTTCCATTCGTTATTTGGAGAACATCCACATTCCACATCATAAACAATAATCAATCAAATCCAAAACAAGCTCCGATGCCCATTGCACTGAAGCACCAACACATTAGTTTCTCTTAGAGGTGGTACAGTGCGTTCTTAAGTTATTTAGATAAATGCCTGTACTGATCTAATTCTAACAAAACATGATAAGGTTTTCTGGAACAGGCTGACCAAGCCCTAAAATAATCATAAGTTTCAGAAAACTGGGTACTAAGAGAAGCATCTAATTTTCCAGTTACTCAAACAATAAACACATCACTTTGTATTTGGTATTGTGGTCTTTGGAGCGCTTTGAAAAACGAGAAGAAAGCAAACGTATGTCATGTAATTGCAGGGCCTGTACATCCATGTACCTCTCTGAGAAGCCACAAAGTGGTCAGACAAGAGACTACAGCTTCAAATTGACTCCTTTGCTGAACCTTTTTTTAAGAGGGAATACATGGGTTTAATCCACCATCATCCATTTGATTACTTTACACAATGGACAGATCGATCAGTGCATTATTACCGGTGATGCTGGAGTTCAAAGCAGCCGCACACATTCAATCTGGTCTTAATGGCAGCTCTGTTTACACAGCTTGATGCACGCGGGGGGGGGGGGGGGGGGGGGGGGGGG
>NW_022280070.1:4562367-4597300 GCF_004355925.1 Anarrhichthys ocellatus
TTATTCAGAAGGAGGGGGGGGGGGGGGGGCGGGGGATGTGTTTATACCGGAATTCACGTTAGAAAACTGGCTTCCTGTCAAGATCTCACACTTTTCACTTTGCTTTTTCACAAAAGTGGCACAGGTATAGTCTACAGTCGCAGAGGATTGTGAAATAAAGTGGAAACACATAACGAGCGCAGCATATGACCGCCCGGCATTCCTCTGCCTCAGCCAAGGACCCAAGGGATGGATTTCGATTTATGAGGGGAGATTTTATATTTTGGGTTCCTGCTCTGGCTGTTTTGAAAACACAAATGGAACTACTTGTTTACAACAATCACTGATCTTGTTTACTCCAGTATAGGGAGAGAGAAATAAGTGCGGCTGTAGTAAAATACAGAAAGCTCAGGTCAACTAGGAGCAGAGGTGGAAACTAACCAGTTGAAACCACATTTTTCTTCGATCAGACTTTTCCATTATGGATTTGTACCTTTACCTCCATTCTGCACTGTATCTTGACGTTGCCTCCCACAACAAGAATACTTTAGGAAGTACAGCAGATGTTCAAAACGGACGTTGCAAATGGCCCAATGATGCAATGATCTCACATAAATGCATAGTTTCAGCAAACTTTGACTGTTCTTCCCCATTTTTAAAAGAGACACCGTAGCCAAGTCTGTAAGTTACTCATGTTCTTGAGTAATTTTCCGCAGACACTCAGACCACAAATCGGTGCAACTTCAGTAACACTTTCACTTCACTAAACTGTCTGATAGTGAGTAAGGGTTCCTCAAGGCAATGTCTTACTGTGCAGTAACGGCATGGGAATACCATACACATTATTTCATGGCAGATGCTATCAGCACCCAGGTGTCAGAAACCAAAAATGCAATTTGCACCCGACTCGGGCACTCTATAGTATGTATATATTTTTTCCTGAACCTAACCAAGTAGGTGTCAGGTGAAAATACCTGAAAATACTTGTCATCCACCACAACCTACTCCCTACACATACTCTGTCGCTCCTCCTATACTACTACTGCTGCTACTACAAATACTACTACTACTGATAAATCTTTCCGCCAGAAGGGGCTTCCTGGCAGAAAGCGTTTTGGCTTGCCATCTATTGCTAAATTAAGTAGAATATTCAACTTGGCAGGTTGTAAATAGCCAAATTGTAGATATACCCTCCGTTATACTGTATGTAAGCCAAGAACTTTGATTTATCGCAACACAATTCCAGTCGCCTAGAGTCCAGAGAACAGTAGACCAGAAACTAAAATAAAAATGTAATTGGAAAGCCTGCAGAGTGAAGGCGGAGCTAGCTGTGGTTGTTTTGACCTTCATTTTGAATGTGCCAGCTCATCGAACATCTCATCATTTCATAAAGTCAGCCAACCATCAATTTGCCGTGTAGCAGCCTGTGACTTTACAAGCTAACAACGTCACAGATTAATATGTTTTGGGTTAGTTCTGTTTTTCCATCTTGATGTTTAAAACAATTCATATAAGTCCAAATGATGGAAAGCCGTGTTCCCTTCTGTTAAAATAAGAGTAATATTTAATGTTTGGTGTATTTGCTATTTTCTGTAGTTATGTTTTGTCTCTGTTTCATTAAAAATAAGTAAGGCCGAGGTAAAAATGCACTTTGTATTATTATAATTATCATAACTAATACTATTGCTATTATTAGTAGTAGCTATACGCTTTAACACTGTAGTATTTTGTAACAACAAATGGTTCAACTCAAGTTAAATGTCCTCCTTAGGGAACTTCTTTCACTCTTTCCAAGTGTCTTTCATGAGCTGCCTTTGAGTACTTAATTTATCTCAAGGTAAAAAGGTAAAAGGACCTTCTGATAAATCAGCACTTTGCTTTACAGTAAACGCTCCAGCAGGAAGGATAATGTGGTTTCTTCACCCTTCCAAAGCCATGGAATCCAATGGTAAAGAGAAACCTTTGAACAAGTCAGCGTCTGTACACATACCACACACGCAGCCAGCGCACAACCAAGAAAAAAAGACCCTCTGCAAACCACCAATTTGAATAGCTACACAGGCTGGTCACTGCCGAGACTCTCGTTAGCTTAAGGCCCGGGTCGAAGGCAGCGACAAGCAGGGTTTTGTAATAAGTCAAAAATAAGAGGGGAAGGATCCACATGACCTTTGAGAAAGAGCAAATCAAACTGCCATTTAGTAGTCATTAAGGAAGTGCACCATAAACCGCTCCACCTCTGAGTTGAGGATGGTAATATATATAGTGTGCATGATCCTGTTGAGCAGTACTTGATCCACAGTTTCCTCACCAGGATGAAATACAGACTTCCATGTCTGAGCTGTTTCTATTGTCACACGAACACTCCACGAATGATAGTTAGAGAGGCGACAAAAACTCTGATCAGCCTCAATAGCAGGCAACAATGTGGAAAAAAAAAAAATGCTTTTGCAAGCAATCGTGTAAAAACTGTTTGAAATATTTGACATGTTGTGTTTCTATTGTACTCAGTGGTGGAAGAGGTGTTCAGGTCCTTTATAAAGCATTCAAAAGATTACTGATGTAAAAAAAGTTTGTATTATCAGCACATTGTACTTTAAGTCAAGTCCATTTTTATCTATATATAGCGCCAAATCATAACAGAAACTGTCTATGAAAAGTAAAATGTCAGTGTTTTCCTTGTTTGACTGTTATCTATGATGTTTTTAGATTAATAATGCCGATAGATGAATTAGTATGTTGCATTTTACGGCTGTGGGTGTTTAAGGTTGTGCTAATCTGAACACTTCTATACACTGTTGGGTAGTTTAATCTACAGCAATGCATCATATTCTATCAGATCATCATATGTGTGTAGCATCAGAACAACGTCTTACTTAAAAGTTAACTTTTCATGTGCGTAGAAAAACAGCCCTGTTTTCAGCTTTGTGACGATGCATTTTCCAGCTGATCCAAGAAGTTGTTTTTTTAAGAAGTAGGAGAATGTTCTCACCACATGCAGGATCACCTTTAGTTGACCACAAACATTCAAAATCAACACATAAGCTCTCAGACAAATGTATATTTCCCTCTGAGATGTAGTGGAGTAGAAGTATAAAAGTACAGCACAAAAAGTAAATACTTAATTAAACTTGAGTACAGTTCTTGAGTAAATGTGCTTATAGTTACATTCTACCACTGATTCTACTGCAGATCAAAAAGTAGGCACATTAAATAAAGTAAGAGTTACATTTCTGTCGCTATCGTGACTCGAGACTATCACCAGATGATTAGAGAGAGAAGGAGGAAAAAGAGAGGAGGGCAGTGGAAAGACGGATTCCACCCTGTAATTGTAAACACAAGAGTAGGGGAAGTTTCCCCCTCTCAGCATTTACAGTTTCTTTGTCAGGAAATAAACGACATGATCCTCGACACTCTGCATTCAAACGGATTAAGACGGACTGCTGCGTTATTCATGGTACTCAGTGCGTTAACTTACCGACGTCTGAGTTGCAAAACGCCTGCTGAGGATGCGCTGGGGAGCAGCTGCAGGCTTCCGCGATTTCTTCCACTCGCCATAGAAACAGGATGGCCAGAGTGACCAAACAACTGTTCGCCGTCCAGGTCATCTTAGAAAACTAGTTCAATTTAATTAAAGAGGTGATGGTGGGAAAAATAAACGAGAGGGACCAATTGAGCAGTCAAAAAAAGGAGATGAATCAGAAACGTCCCCGGCTTCGAGCGAATAAGAGACGGCCCCACTTGTCAAGAGTGTGAGACGCACAAGGCGTGAGAGGCTTATCACTCCTGTAGAAGACTCAAACACTGTGAGACTGCCTCCTCCAAATCTGTTTTCCTCCACCGTGAGCAGCAGCCGCGTTTTATGAGCGCAGGCTGGCGGCAGACTCCTCCCCTGCGAGGGGGCTCAGCCAGTGAGCTGCGGCGGCCCTGCGGAGGTCAGGGGGGTCCCAAAGTTGTCTCACCTTCTGTCACAATACTGTCTCACGAAGAGGTCAGATGGTTGTGTGTGACACAGCATCTGTTAACGCAACCTCAGCCACACACACACACACACACACACACACACACACACACACACACGCACACAAACGTGCGCAACTTCTGTTTTTCTTTAATTTGTAATTTATCATTCAACCGTGAACTTTTCCCAATTCACTTATAATATTTAAATCTATAACATTAACTTAAATTATAACCTCACATCAAAACCTATCAGCAAGGAAAAAACAACCTGAAATCGGGTCGGAAAAATTGGGGTCATTATGTCATTATGTCCGAGGAATTCCCTTATCTCTCAATCTTTGTGAGTATAGGCTACGTTTAGGGGGGAAAAATCAGCAGACAACTATTTTGTGGTTTTGCCATTCCAACAAAATGGAAATCTCCACGTTATACTGGAGATAAGTCATCTGAGGAGAAAGGGTGCTCAGACAAATTTTAAGTAATTTCAATTCAATTTCAGTCATACAGCCCAACGTCATTACTCACACATTTGCCTCAGGGAGCTTTACAATCTGTACAACATACAACATCCTCTGTTGTCAGGACCCTTGATTCGGATAAGGAAAGACTCCAAAGTATACGAGGATAACCGGCTGCTTTTCCTTAGCACACAGACATGAGAGTAGCCTACCAATCTCCTCAATTCTCTCTCAGTATTCGTTTAATGGAAGTAGATATCTGGACTGACCTCCGTCTGATCTTCAACCTTAAGCCCCACTGTCTGTGGTAACAGTGGCCTTACACTATCTTACAACACTTGTGGTGACGCCATACAAGTTGGACAATTTTTAAGCAGTTTGGCCATAATTGGTTGTTCTTCCCTTTTTTGTATTACCTCAATTGTTTTGCAATGCAATGCCTTATACCTGGTTGTTTTGACCACTTGGCAACAGCAGAAACAAGCTGCTAACGCAACACTGACATCTCCAAGTTTAAGTTGATGAACTTGGTAAACTCGTTAGCAAACAGTAGTTTAAGGCATTTACATTCAGCAGTTATGGAGCAACATAATCATTCACCTGGAGTCGTGTGTCTTGCCACCGGTGAATTTAAATTCAATACTTGGTCAATTTGGTCAACTGTTTACGGAAATATCTGGCTCATTAGCTGTTATATGTTCACTGTATTGTTCCCCAGGGTTGTCACTAACTATGTCCGTCTCCTGTTTGGTGCTGAGCAGGTGGTGAGCTTTGGGAATTTAGAGCTTATTCATTGAAAATAGCTGCCGAAAATCTCTCTATGAGAGCGGTGACAGTGAACAAAACAGTAAAGTTGTGAGCCAAGCAGCTAAACAATGAGCCGAAAACTTTATAAAGCTCTGTGAGGCAGAGTGGAGCTGCAGATTCAGGTGATAATTCTCTGTAAATGTATTACGAAAGACCCCTATCACATTCTCACATTGTTAATTTAAAACGAATTGAAGCGGCTTTAAACATATATGTTGACATTTATTTTAACAGGTATGAACGAGAAAATACTGACGTGAGTCCTACAGAGTAGGCTAATCGTCAGCCCACGCCGCACAGTTATCTGCGGTTTCTAGTCAGTGAGAGTGTTTATGCATGCACAGTCAGTTTCAGTAACTAATAAAACACTGTTTGTAACAGATGATGGGAGTAGGAGTGGAGGAGGAGTGGAGGAGTGGAGTGAAGTGACATCATCCCCCTAAATTTAATAGATTCAATCTGGCGGCGATTCCCCTAAGCGTACGCTACTCAAGCCCCTCTGCTCTTATGTGAAAGAAACATTATGTTGTAGTCAAATTCTTTAGTTGTTCCTCATCCCTTACTCATGCACGAAAATAGATGGCTCCTCAGTTGGAAAGTTCACCGCATGCAAAAGCACCTCAGGAAACGGAGGGTCTCAAGAGTTTAGGGGTTTTGTGGCCTCCAGTGTTGATTCTGGCTTAGAAACGAGAGATCACAGCGAGGGCATGGCGTGTTTGATGATTAGAGCCGATGATGAATAATGAAGAGGACTGAAGAGGGAATGAGAGAGGACTGTATCTTCCGCGGCTTCCTCGACTCCCTGACATCATATTTGGCCATCGAAAGTCGGTCTTCTGGCCGCTCTGGCAAATATTTCCACTCTTTTCCATAGATGAGCATTTTTGCCTGGTTGCTTTCCACAGGTCTCTGTGAGCCCACTTGATGTCTGTGTAAAAAACAGGCCGGGAGAGGAGAGAGTGAGAGCAGAGAGGAAAATGAAACAACCAATTTAGAGTCATCTTTGTATTGACCAACGTCCCGTGTGCCTTCTAGGCATTCATTCACTTTTGGAGTAAGAATGGCTTCAGTCAGATAAGGAAAATTCCCAAAGTTTTGCAACCCAGTATGACTCGTTAGCAGAGTGGAAGTTACCAGACACAAAAGACGCACCAATGACAGTAACACAGATGTTGGGCGTTGGACAGGAATAAGGACACATGAAAGGAAGTGACACATCCAAGACCAAATGAGTAGAAATATGCCCCTGTCTCTTTCCACAGTTTTACAAAAAGCATCAGAGGAACAGCAGACTCCTTCTTCTTGGCTAAGCCCGCCTCCCCCTGTCCAAACAGTCGGCTTCCTTCGCACCGAGATGCTGACTAATGTGGTGGGCTCTGCTCAGATCGCAGCCGTGTCCCCGGCTCCTGAGCATATTTCAAATGACCTCACAGCATGACCATTCTGAGCTATTTCCCACCTTGCAACTCACCCTTTAGGACGGGGTTTTACTCGCCAGCTAAGATCGGCATTATTGTATCAACATTTGGTTTTAATTTGTTGAGAGAGGCCAGATTTGTCAAAGAAGTGCAATGTAAGCAGCCCCCCTGTGTACTTTACCCACTACAAACTCCAAAAGGGGCTCAGGAATGGCCATACAGCCCCGAAAATTACAGACTTGCAAGGCCAGGAATACTCTCAAAAGGAAGTGCCCAGCAAGATGGTAAAAAGAGGGTCTCATTGCGGGAACTGGTGGGTGCTGTGGCAGTGACCCACATCCTCTGACTCCCATCTCCTCTGCCCTGGTGCCTGCACCCATCCCACATGACCTGACCAACACGTAGCTTGTTGACCATCCATTCTCTGCTGCATGTCTGCCTCTGTTGTGATCTCACCGGCTCAGGGGTAATTCCCATAATTTTCCATTCATCGGTGCACAGCTATTCGTATTTTATTGGTGACAATGTGAGACAATGAATCAGCTTCAGCATCTCAGGGTTAGGAGGAAAATATCTGCTTGAAAAAAAACAAAGAACAACACAATCCCACCACCACAGACTCTGAGGACAAATGGTCTGGACTGTCCTCAAGTACGGCGTCACAGTGTCACTGAGTCACCTCAGTGAGTCTGCTGGTAACGTCCACAAAGCATCGTCAGTGGTTTGAGTGGAAATGTTGCTGCACCCTGAAAAAGCGAATTGTCACTTTTACGTAACAGAGCCATCTGGTAAACGAACGTGGACATTATTGTACAGGATGCTGATGAACAATTTAAACTGCAGAGCAAACAAAAAGAGCAAACACAAAGATTGCAGCTGATCAAGCTTTATTATTGATCATAGTTAAGAAGCAGTAATTGATTTTTTTGCGGGGGCTGTTTGAGGAATATATCTACACAATGACAAAAAAAATCTATTTCCTCATACTTTTATATCAGAATTCAATTATCTTTTTTTCCTGTAAAACTAAATATGAAACTTGTTAACGGAAACTACCAGTTTCAATAAAATCATGACATCCATCCATCAATCAATGTTCAACTTTTAGCGACAGGTGTGTGTCTGTGTGTGTGGAGTAGGATATTCTAATATATCCCTGTTATTTATTCATTATTTATCCCTTTCTGAAATATTTAGTTCTACTGAGCAACACCTCACAGTACAGGAGCTAAATACGCCCTAACGTCCGTTTCACTGGGACTTTAAGCTCCGCTTGGCTCTCCACCAGCTCCAGAGGGAAACACCAGGCTCCTTAGATGCTAAACGATCCACTACGTACACCAGCTATAGTTTCTAACTTTATGTGTCTGTGATTTAGTGCTGGAAAGGCAGCGTGTGATTGGCTTATCTGTGCTTTTTTGTTGCAGAAAACAGCTGCCTGCTGCTGCTGGAAGAGGCGGATGAGAGTAAATTTGCAGGCCTTTTAAGATATGAAAATCATTTTCAGTGCGGATTTAAGTTTAAGTACATAATGCTGAATTCCACTGACACAAGTATTCTCCATTTCATTGTGTGTGACCACAACACAATTTTTGGGAGGGTATTGGAGTTCAAGCTGTTAGATTTTTCACTAAATCCCAAAGAAAAGTGGGGCCAACCAAACAAACAGAGCATGTCATGACTTGTGGGGGCAATTATTTGTGGGCTAAAAAGACACAATAGTGAAAATACAGCCAGATGTTATACTCGCAGCAAAACAAGTGATAACACAGCAGAACTTTCCTTCTTACCCGGATAAACACATTACATTGTGAACACAACCTGGCATGAGATTACTTGTAATTCACCCGTGCTATGCAGCACTCTCTCCTGCGTCCGACTAAAGCATTGCTGTGAATTTCCTGAACCATGAGTGCACGTGGAGGAGTCTTCTTTAATTGAATATATACGGTGATAATGCAATGAACAACCCAAGCATCTGATCAGTCATCTTATGTCATCATGTCATGTTTTTAGTGCGCAAACAGTCAGTCACACTTCTCAGAAACCCCACAAGTCACCGTGTGTTAGCTTGTTATGTGTGGCTGTCTAACCCACCTGTCCAGGCATGTACACGCACCCATGTTGTCAAAGTGTGACTGTCAGTTAATTGTGTGTGTGGGGACTTGAAGACAGTCTGAAAACACAATTGCTTGGGGAAGATTCCATGATTCACGAAGAGGAAACTGATTACACGCTGAATCAGACCCCTGTAATCACAAAACCCTCTTTCGCACGACGTTGATTGAAGCCGACCTGTTTGAAGTTTGTTGTTTTCATTCTGTTGGGGAAAAGTGTGACGATGAACGAACGTGACTTTGATGTGTTTTCACACGGAGGATAACCAAACTGGAACTATTTCAGCAAGAACACAATGCTGAAGAGGTCAGGGCAGATACACCTTGTTAGTTCAAGGATTAGTTCAACATTTTGGGGGATATGTAACTCGGTCTCGTGAGGAGAGTGGGATGAGGATCAATACTGTTTAAATATGTTTGCACATCTTAGCACAGAGAATGTAAACAGGGTGAAATAGCTGGCCTGGTTGTGTCTGAAGGTAAAAAGATCTGCCCACCAGCACCTCTTAAAATCACTAATTATCACATTATATTATTCATCATTAGCTTATTGTTTAATATTTACAAAACACAGCATGTAAAAATGACAAGTCAACGTTTTATGGTGGGTTGTGTGCCACATTTTGTCTTGCCAGGGAACCAGCAGAGACTCCAGGAAGTCGGTCTGATCACAGAGAAGAAGTAATTTGGAACATAACACTTTATTAGTGCTTTATTTTGAGGTGTTGTTAAAGGGGATTCTATAACAATTATTAACAGACCAGCCCCCCCCCCCCCCCTGTTTTCAGTCTTTGTGCTAGCTAACTGACTGTCAGCAGTCAAACACTAAAGTGATAGTGATCTTACCTTCTATCTCTCCAGCAGATATTAAAGCATATTTCCTAAAATGTTCAACTTATTCCTTTAAACTTGTATTTCAATGACATTTAGCAGAAATCCTGGAAGATTATTTCCTTTTTTCTCCTGCACAAATATCCAATATTGTTCCCTGACAGACCTCCATGTCGCTGATTTTTCATTTTGTGTGTCTCACACATCTGGATGAACCTGAAGTTAGGATTTATATATTGCTGTTGGTTTTGTGAAGAACAGACACACGCAGAAAAGGATCTAGATATGACTTCATTTATTTTGCCGTTAAAAAAAAAAAAAAAAACAGTAAATGATTCTTGATATGAAATAAATCACAGCCAGATGACACATTTGTAGCTCATCAATGAAGATTTATGAAAAAGAAAAAAATCACATAATATTGTATCATCATTGCAACCTATTGAATAATACGCAGACAAATTGATCAGAATATATTGAGCCTGGCGCTGCTTTTGGATCAGACATACTCCGGCCTGACTACAAAGCGGTAGGTGTATTGGTCATCAGGACAGGGATAGGTAAGAACCGGGGTCCCATTCAGGGTCGCCATGTTGTTCTTGAAGTCCTGAACCTGGCAGATGTACTTGCCTTGGCACATCAGCAGGAGACGATTACGAAACAGGATGTTGCTCCATTCAGTGAGGCGGTTTTGAGGCGCCAGCCTCGCTGAAGGGAACGACTCGCATCTCACGCCGCGGTTTGAACATTCGTGTTGGTACTTGAAGACATTTGCCTCCCAGCGAATCTTGTTGCCCTTGAAGATCAGGCTGTTGTGGACGGGTGTGTTGAGCCACGTGGTGGGGGTAGAATCGCGTTGATTGCGATACATGTAGCGGTTTTGGAGGAGAGTCAGATCGATGCTCCATGGCTCAGCGGTGTAGATCCTCGGATGGTAATCCTCATCTTCTCTGTCGAACTTGGGGTTGGACATCAGATTGCTGAAGAGCAGAACATTAAACTGGAAGGCTTTCAACACCATTTCCCGATACATATTCCTATGAGTGCTGTAGAGAGAGGAGTTGGACTCCAGGTCATACAGTGCCTCAGCGGGGATCATGGGGAAACGAACGCGGCTCAACAGGTCAGCCTGGGTTTTCCAACTGGTCGAGTTGCCCTTCTCTGTGATCCAGCTCTCCACAGTCTGAAGCAGAAAATATTCATCCGGCACCACCAGGTCTGAGCGCAGCAGGAGGGATCCGAACAGTCCAACGGAGAGTCGGGTCCAAGCAGGGGAGGTGGTCAGATTTTGGTAGTTCCAGGCTAGATACTGAATACAGTTCTCTTGGAGGACAAAGTCCCCAGTCTCCGATGCATATTCGTAAAGGGACAGCTGCGTGTGGAACGAGGCGTCCTCTGGGAGGATTTTGGTGAACAGCCGGCCTGCTTCCTCCATCAGCTGCTTCACCCCAAACGTATAAGCCATCCAGTGGAGGCACTGCACGGAGGAGAAGGTCACATCCACCTTGCGGGTGTAAATGTACCTAATGAGAAAGAGCATTTGTTAGATTCAAGCGATTGTGCTTTCTATTTACGAGCTCACAAAAAACACCTGGGTGATAGTAATGGGAATTCTGCATCTTAAACCAATTCTCGTCATCACAGCGGTGTCATCAAACCTGATGAAGGAGGAGAAATGCGGTAGGCAAGCGTGGCCGACGTCGACCGTGATGCCGGTGGTCCCCTCCGAGGCGTTGAAGAGTGGGAACTGTGAGAGGATCAATTTGTGTGCGCAAATCGTCGAACCAAAGACCTCCGGCGCCCCGCCTTCCTCCGTGTTTCCAGTCGCGCTCTGGACTGAGATGGAGAAGTCACAGCCGATCGCGCTGTCGAAGAGCAGGCCGCGCTCATCGGACAGACTGATGCTGTGGTCCAGCGAGTATGGAGAATCTCTGCTGGTCACATTTGAGCCTGGAAGCACAAATCATCGGGATGAACATTTGATAAGAGCACGAAAGAGCCCGAAGAGGGTTTTTCGATTACGCACCGCTCTGTTCACAAATAACTCCCACGTCCTCTTTGTGGCTGCAGTCGGTCGCTGCCCAGCTTGTGAAAGCACACGTAGAGAGATAATTCTCTGTGCCTTTACATCTCAGATCATCCAGCCAAATAGGTCCGGACGCTATGATGAAAAAATTAAAAAAAAAAAAAAAGGGAACACGTTTGTTATGGCAGAAACACATTAAACGGTGACCTTTCTGACAGCTGAGCTTTGTGGCTTTGGTATCAAATCACAGCTTCCTCCCACATTTACAATAATGTCACTGCCCTCTGGTGGGGGATGAGCGGAAGTAGAAGGCACCTTTTCCGTAGTCTTTCCCAATGACAACAGATTTGGCTCCGGGGAAGCCGAGCTGGCGACAAACCACCTGGGCCTCAGCCACGTCCCAGTCGTCGTCACACACCGTTCCCCATTTCCCCTCGTGGTAGATTTCCACACGGCCGTCGGCAACACCGCCGCCAAACAGCCTCACGTCACCTTCCTGCAGCACAGGGTTCCTTTTTCTATCTGTATGACAACACAGGCTCGGGATATTTAACCTTGGCCGTGACAGCAGAGAGGTCACATAAACATTTGTATATAATCTACAGGCTACAGATGTATTTGTAAAAGCACAAACTGTAATAGGCATTGCCTGGATTACAGCTCTACAATGAAAACTAGTTTATTATCAAGACTGTATCCTGTCCGTAGAATGAATTTCAGGGTGTAAGCGTTGTATTTGTTTTCACACAAATGAGATATGCTTCGGATGACTCACCAAACAGGTTGAATTTGAATGCACTCCCAGAGACATGGAGAAGTAGCAGAAGCCACACAGTGAATAGGTTTCGATGTACGAGCATTTTCAACCACAAGTGAAGGAGTCTGACAAAGAAGAGGCAATGTGAGCAATATGCACGACTTCACTTTACAATTCAAAAACGATGGCTGCGATGAGTAGAACTGTAATTTTGGTCTTATTGCGTATAAATCAATTTATTCATTAAGATGGAATGAAATTCATTTTAACCGACTATACTAAATGTGTGCAATAAAAGTTAAAAGGTCAAACCTAAAAGACAAAGTGTGCCAAGTCCTCACATATAATAAAAGCACATTACCTTCTTCCCTTCTGGTTGCAAAGTGATGTTGTCCAAAAATGTGCTTCTCTCTTCTGAAGTCTGCGACAACAAATCTCCTTTTTAAAGTCCTGCCAAAAACAGGGTTCACTTCTCCATTCCCACTGCTTTGCCGCAAGTTTCGTTTCACACTGAAGCAGACAATCAGGGTGTTGCATAAAGGTTTTCGGTACGTTGACCCGTCCCGACTTGTTTGAGGACAACGTCTAACGTTTGTTGAACTAGAACAAAGCCACATGACTTAAACGACAGGAGTCAGATGATAGGAATCAAGTTATTTTACTCAGTCATCCCACCCCAAAACAATCATACAATTCATGTTCCCCCAAAAAGTCCTTCAAATAATGTCGATGAAGAATAAAAACCTTTTTTTTGTTATTTCAATGAAAATAGCATGTTTGGTGTGTACAGAATGATGTTTAACATGGAGCAGAAGAAACCGGTTGAGAGTGTACACTATGTGCATGAACATGTATGCTTTAGGAAAAGAAATTACAGTCTGATAAATCAAACGTTTGTACATTCATCATAAGAAAGGCTACAGTACTGTTCGAGGGCCACATTTGTCCCGGGAAGGAGACGATCGGCGGACCTGCTGGCATTGTTTGTGTTCACTGGCAACAGGAACCCTACTTTACAGTCTCAGCCTGTTGTTCTTCTACTTGTACTGAAGACGATCCTTTAAAAAAAAGGTTGGATTTGTGTCTCAACGAGGAAGCAGCGAGTGCAGTAACTTCAACAGTGACTGGATTGTAAACAAAATAGAACAGTGCAGTGGCCTCGAGAGCGAGTCCCTCAGTTTATATGAACTCCAGGCCCTCGTATTTCACATCCCCGATCTTGGTTTCGGGCAACAGGATGCGTCCGTCTAGCGTGAAGGCCATGATGTACGTCGCAATCTTTTCGCCGTCTTCCTCGGATTTGAGAGCCAGAATGATCTGGTCGCCTGTATTCGGGACAAACTTGAAGGAGGAGAATCCGTGTGTGGGGTTAAGCGGACCCACTCGACTCACAACGATGTCCCTGAAATCCGACGAGCAGCTGAGGGCGAGGTTCGCGCCGCGGCTCTCGTCCGCCTTCTCCTCGTAGCGCTCCTTGCTGGCGCGGCGAGGGAGGAAAAACCAGCGCTGCAGGGCGTCGCTCCACGCCGCCGACTCGTGGATGAGATACCCTGCGGAGATTTAGGAGAATACAGATAAGCAAAAAAGAACGAAAAAAAAGGAAGCAACATGCGAGCGGGAGCAGATTTAGACCCCTCACCTGGAGGCTCTATCCCTGCAGCAGCCTTGAGAGAGTCGTACGTGGGAACCCAGTTCTCATGTAGTACGTCCCCTCTGAAACCCACTACTTTCACCCACTCTGGGTTGTTATTGACGAACTCGCCCGCGATGGTGGTCCACTCCTTCCCCAGACCGCCGACGTACAGGTGCTTGTCCTTCACTGCCAGCCACTCGGCTTTGAACCCTGTCGGGAGAATAGCAATTTAACCACGTACAAATACACCAATGGAAATACTCCAGTAGAATATTAACATGTGTGAGAGGCGAGTGATGCTGACCTTTGGCGACGCTGCCGTCGCCGTCGGGTAAGATGACCCAGGGCACGATCTTGTCCCCATCGATGTGGTAGACCACGCCCGTCCTGTCGTCGACGCTGTAGAGCTTCCCATTGAACACCACCAGCTCAGACAGCTCCATGCCCCTTCCCTTCTCCGACAGGTGGCTTTCCAGCACCACCCTGTCGGCGTCCCACTCCACTGCCACCGTGTCCCCACTCTGGGACACCAACAGGTGGCCCCGCCGCATGTAGCTGAACCATGTCAGCTCCTTGTCACTACGAGACCTGGTGTCCAGGTCGGCGATGACTCCGATGCGGTAGCGGTTGCCCTGCGGCGTGCGCTCGGGCACGCTGAGAGGGTAGGTGTCGTTGTAGCGGAAATCGGACTGCTGGGTGTCGCCGCGACTGGCCCTCCAACCGTGCGAGTCGTGGGAGCGGGAGCGCAAGCCCGAGGTCAGGTGCATGAAGAGCAGCAGAAACAGCGACAGGAAGAAGACCACCACCACGATGGGCTTCAATTTGAGGCGAAAACGAGGGTCAGTGGTGTTGGCCATGGACGCCAACATGGGGAGGCCTCCGACGGAGATGCGCAGACTGTTCATAGGGTCATTGTGCTCCAGCGGAGTGAAGCCTGGGGGAGCAGGCATGGAGGACGGAGGCCCGGGGTGACCTAAACAAAAAGAAAGAGACGGTTTGTCCACTTAAAAACAAAAAACAGGGCAGAACGAGGGTTAAACGATTGATGGATTACAGCTTCTTCTTGTGTTCTAGATTATATCTAAGGTCCCAACATAGATATAAAAGTCAGCTAGACTACAGCGATACTGTCAACATATTTACCTGACCCACTTCATCATGCTGTTTTTAGATATATTGTGTTATGTCTCCACTTATCTTCCTGAAACATGAAAACATTTTCTCTCTTCTCTCCCCGCTGTGTCTCTCTTCTCTCCCTCTGTGTGTGTTTATTTATTTTCCCTTATCTGTGTGAATGATTGAGCTTTGTCTCGTGTGTGTTTTGTTCTCTTTCCAGGTCTCCATGGAGGAAACGAGGTCCTCCGGCTCAGGGGTCTCACCCGTTTGTTACAATCTACCACACCAACTAAAGCTAAAGATTCTCTAATTTACGCTTCACTGTGACTTTAAAGTCAGACGATGTCACTTTTGTTCAACAGCAGCCGCCGCGGTCCCAAGTGACAGGAAATCCTTAAACAATGGCAACAGTGTAGAAGAGTCATTAAGTCAGCAAACCGGCACAGTGACGTCTGTAGTAGAGCAATACCTACTGTAGCTAACATTAGCTACCCAAACTACTGGTTATACCAGACTAAGGAGTGTATTACCTTGAGCAGAGGTGTGTTATATCTCCTATGAATTCAAAGAATTTAATTTGCAGAAGAAAGAATATGATTTTAATATGGTAATTTGTACTCATATACAAGTCACCATTCAGGTTATACAAGATCATTTTTACCAGTAACAGGCCAACAATTAAACTGTATAGATACAGCTGGCAGGAAAAAGTAGTAACACCTGATTTGCCCTGTGAGAAAGTACCAAAACTAAAGACCCAATGGGCAGAGAGGGTTGTCTGGTAACCGCAAGGTTGGCGGTTCGATCCTTAGCTGCTACGTGTCCTGTGCTGAAGTGTCCCCGAGCAAGACACTGAACCCCTAACTGCTCCCCGGGCGCTTCTCAGCTGCCCACTGCTCCCAATAAGCCATGGATGGGTTAAATGCAGAAGTCAAATTTCATATATATGACAATAAAGTGACTTGTCATTTGATTAAAGTTAATCTCACATTAGACTCACATACTCTCTCCATCAACAGACTCTGTTGGCCGATCAACTCTGTATTCCCGCTGGCAGGCAGATCATTCATTAAAAGCCTGTTAGTATAAATGGTGGTACAGCTCCCACGAGTGACTGGATTCAACGTTAAACATTAATGAACAAGAAGCAGGAAGTGGCCCCGGGTTGTGGGTTGGGTGGCTATTGAGTGGCCACCATGTCAACGTGGAAGTCGGGAGGAGCCCAGTTAGTGACAGACGGGAGAAGGCCTCTGTGAACAGGTAAATCAGGAAACACGCAGCCGGCTCCTGCATCATTCCGATCATCAATTCTTCATTCGAGTAATCGATCAAGCTATATTCTCTAAAGTCATTTCGACACTTTACAGACCAAACAGGTCATTTAAAAGCTAAACAGATGAATCGATAATGAAAACAATAGTTAGTTGCAGCCCTAAATAATATGAAATCTCGCTTTTTCCCTTTGTGGGCTGTTGAAAGCTCAAATTATAAGTCAACTTACGGGTAAGAGTCCAGTACAGAGTCCAATATTTGATGTTTCTAGGTTTTTAAATGCACAAACTTGCAGGTTTTCTTTGTCTTACATTACAGTATAATGGTTATCTTTGAGTTTTGGACATCACACGTGACAAACCCAGCCAAACTATGCCAACGCTTCTCAAAGGAAAGTAGCAAGCAGCACTAAGTAAGTCCCGAAATCTAGAGAGAAAGTCGCCAAGAAGGCAACAGTGACAGCACCGTCCCCTTCAGGCCTCGACCCCAAAACGAGCAGAAAGAACGTAAACAAAGAACATGGCTATTGTTACTCACAGCTGTCAAGCCAGCAGCTTGTGGAAGACTCCAGTGACGAGCAATGAATGCATGGGCAGAATACGAGCAGACAGGCAGCCCGTCCAATCATTCAGACTGAAATGATTGGACAGGCTTACGACTGTCCTGCGACAGTCACAGATACTGGATTTTAATAATCTGAAGAGGAATCAATAAGGAGAATAATCATTAGTTGCAGCCCTAGTTCAGTTAAACCAGTTCATCCTCATTTAAATGTGCATAAGTGATAAAAGGGAAAGTTGAGAAGGTCTCAAAAGTCATATTTCAAAACACAGGAAACTTTATTTCCTAATACTTATATTTGATTATTGATAAAACACCCAACAAACTAATGAGACCGTGTCCGTCCACCAGGCTCTGTAGAGCAGTAAACGTTTACTCCCAAACCAGCTCCAGGGACCTCTAGACCTCGACACTCCTGCGGCCTAAATATGGCGCAGGAGCTGAAAGACTCTTTCATGAGAGGGCCCCCCTCCCCCTGAGCCGAACAGCAGTCCATTATGGCAGAAACATCAGGGCCCGCACTCTGAGGAGAGCAAACTAGATCCTCTCTGGAGCACACCGACAAGTGGCTGATGTTCGTTAAGTTTACGGGATGTTTTTGGATTCTCATTTTGCCCCCCCCAAAAAAATCCCCTTTCCTTTCCTTTCCTTTCCTTTCCTTACCCCTTCGTTTCCTCCGGCCAGAACGCTGACCCTGAGCCATCAGACCGTCCTCACCGTCCTCAAACGAGAGCTCCCGCAATCTGTGCTGAGCGCTTGCCGCTCGCAGATTATTTGCAGTGCAACCATGACTAAGGATTATTTACGATGCTCGTGAACTGTAACTAGACTCTGAGGATAATGTGCGAGTCCAAAGGGGCAAAGCAACACCATTCATCAAGTGTTCATTCATAATAGCAACTAAGAGCCAGGCCACCAGGGGATAGGGAATAAAAAAGGTGGGAAGACGAGAATCCTGTATACCTTTGGAATTTAAAAAGAATAGTATTTGATACACAATGGAGGTTTTTCTGTGATGTGATCAGTACTGGGACTGGAATGAGGCCAGAGATCAGCGTGATAACACCAGCAGTACTCGTTCAACATGGACGCTATGACCCTTCTGAGCTTTGGTCCAGAAACATGTTAGGAGTCCGAGAAGTTAATTATTAATTAACAAGCAACTCCTGAGCGTCTCGAAGTAACTCTCAAAAGGTTTTTGAAGAGTTCAAATTCATGAAAGGACATCATTCACAAATGAAGGGTATGGGACATATGACAATATGCATAACGGGCATACGGACTCAAACTATACAGTTCGTATGAGGTCGCTGTCTCTTTAATATCCCTGGTTGCATTGCACCATTGTGGGCAATATTAAAAGTCAGTGGGCAATATACTTCAATGTTTGATTCACAGGATTATTGCATCAATTTGATACAAATTCTTCTAATTCACCAGATGAGCCACATCTGGTTATTTTTGTCTCTCGATTTAGTTTTCAAAAGGTTTGTTATACCATTATATTTAATATAAACACTGCTACCTAAAATTATATATGCTCTGATAATGTTATCCATATCACTAACCGGTCGTTTACTCAATCTATCAATTGGTCAATAAAATAGTGAAAAATGACCAAGGTCCAAGGTGACATCCTCAAAATATTTGTTTTGTTCAACCAGCAGATACACCAATGCATAACACAGTAAGTAATATATTAATAGTCTTATATTAATGATTAATGAATTATCAAAACTGTTATTTTTCAGTTGACCAACTTATCAATTACTCCACTAATTGTTCCAGCTCTAGTGTGAATTAGTGAACATGTAACTTCGGAGCGTCTCAGAGTGGTTTTTAAGGTCATTTTGCACAACAGCGTGGCAGCATTAGCTGTTGTCCTGGTCCTGACCTGTCCTGGTCCTATCCTGTCCTGGTCCGGACCTAAGCCCCTCTCAAACGTAAAGCTGCTGGTTCCCTGATGTAAAAGAGTGAGTATCTCTGCTCTGTGCCGCCATAAAGGACGACATCTGGGGAGGTGGGCTTCAAAGGAACCAGATCAAGGACCCAGAGGGTGTGCGTTCAATCCATAAATAGTTCACTTATTGACAGACTCCCAAGACCTCTGCATGTCAGGGCGCACACAAACAGATGTGCACTGACCTACGGTCTTGATTTTAGGTGGTTTCAACCAATAAAAAGACACCGTATGACACATAGATCTACTACAGTGACATTTGAGTATTTATTATTTAGTTTGCAGACCAACTGGGACCATCTCAGAGTCCCCAAGTGGACCTGGGACACTTTACTGTCTGCATGCCTTTAATTCATATGCCACTGAGAGCAAAGTAACTGAATACAGGGAGGGTTATGTTATTAAGCATGACAGAGACTGTAGGTCTCCCTCTCCTCTTTCACACACACACACACACACACCAACACATCTCATCTGCATGTGTGTGTGTGTGTTAGCTCGTCCTGCCAGCAGCGCAGAGGTTAACGCAGATGCCATCACAAATGGCTGCGTTCAGGAGCGACGTGAAACCTTCTCACTCACCGCAGACGTTAGATGTTCCGCTCACAGTCCGCCGGCGGTTGGAGCTCAAATGTCATCGTTTTATCGCTTCCTACTTCGGCTCCTTTTCCTCCGCTCCCCGTTCACCAGACAGCCGCTCATTACTTCCTGTATCTGCTGATGACGACGGCAGCAGCGTGCACCGCTTGCGCGCGGTGGATGGAAGAGGGATTGCCGAGCTGCTGCGTTCAGTTGCTGTCGGAAATTTGAAAACTACTCCATTCCATTGAGATAGAGAACATACTCGTCCTGCATGGATTACATTATAACAGTGGCTGGCCGTCAGGGCCTGCAATGCCTTCTCTGCTGGCCTAAACAGAATCACAAATTTATAGCTATTTTATAATTTAATATTTTTTCTTAAATACACTACATGTATTATAATTTATAAAAATATTTTCCCCATTATCTTATTTTCTCATTGCACAGCTCCTGTCTTCCTCAGTTGCTCTGCTTCCAGTGCAGCTTGTTTTAAGTAGAGCTTTTATCCAATCAGATTTCACCTCTGTGTCTCTAGGTAAGAACAGAGGCCCGAGGCCTGCAGACTCTCAAGTGAATCCCTTTGCAGTTTAAGTGAATGGGGACGAGGTTGTTGATTGTCATAGTCTTCAACCAATCAGATCTTTAGTTTGACATGTTGGGCGTATTCTTTGACGTGCCAGAGCCTGCTAGCTGGTCTACAACTACGTCAGCATTAGGTGCAGCTCAGTTTTCAGGAGCAGCGCTGCAGTGAGGTGCAGGTGCACTGTGATTGGTCAGTGGGCGAGCACGTGACTATCGTGAAACGAACTTAACTTGCCAGCAGAGCTTAGTTGGAGGAGTAAGAGTTCAAATTGAAAGATATGGAAGAAATTATAACATCTTTAGGGTTTTGCTTGGTGTAGATTATTTATTTTTTTACCTAGCTTTCTTATTTTTTCTTATTAATATCACCTCGACGAGCCCTTTTCTCCTCGTTTGTGAAGCTTTTAGTTGTTTTGGTTTTGTATAACTTTAATGTGTATCTCACCAGTTGTTGATGTTCTCTGTTACTGTGTTTTAAGTTGTTTAACTTATCAAAACTGTCAAATACGCTTTTATGGAAGACTTTCACATATGCAAGAAGCCAATGTACATTGCTTTTTTACCTAGCTCCTAAACCCGACCAACATGTCCTCTGCAGAGGAGGCAGCGCCTGAAGATCTAGGGGGAGGCTCACCCATATCCCTGGCAGAGGCCGCTGAGGTAGTCAAAAAGCTCCTTGGTGGCAAGGCGCCGGGGGTGGATGAGATCCGCCCTGAGATGCTGAAAGCGCTGGACATAGTTGGGCTGTCCTGGCTGACACGCCTCTTCAATGTCGCATGGGGGTCGGGATCAGTGCCCATGGACTGGCAGACTGGGGTGGTGGTTCCCATTTTCAAAAAGGGGGACCGGAGAGTGTGCTCGAATTACCGGGGTATCACACTACTCAGCCTCCCGGGGAAGGCTTATGCCAGGGTGCTGGAAAGGAGGCTCCGACCGTTTGTCGAACCTCAGATACAAGAGGAGCAATGCGGATTCCGTCCCGGCCGTGGAACAGTGGACCAGCTCTTTACCCTTGCAAGACTACTGGAGGGGTTCTGGGAGTTTGCCCAACCAGTCTACATGTGCTTGGTGGACTTGGAGAAGGCTTTCGACCGGGTCCCTCGGGGGTTCTTGTGGGGGGTGCTGCGGGAGTATGGGGTGCCGGACCCGTTACAACGGGCGATTCGGTCTCTGTACGACTGCAGTAGGAGCTGTGTCCGCATTCTCGGCAATAAGTCAGACACGTTCCCGGTGGGTGTTGGCCTCCGCCAGGGCTGCCCTTTGTCTCCGGTCCTGTTCGTGACTTTCATGGACAGGATATCTAGGCGCAGCCTGGGGGTGGAGAACGTCAGGTTCGGGGGTCTCGGGATCGCCTCTCTGCTGTTTGCAGATGATGTGGTCCTGTTAGCCTCCTCGGATCGTGACCTCCAGCATTCACTGGGGCGGTTTGCAGCCGAGTGTGAAGCGGCGGGGATGAGAGTTAGCACCTCCAAATCTGAGGCCATGGTGCTCTGCCGGAAACCGGTGGATTGCTCCCTCCAGGTGGGGACGGAGTGCCTACCTCAAGCGAAGGAGTTCAAGTATCTCGGGGTCTTGTTCACAAGTGAGGGTAAGATGGAGCGGGAGATCGACAGGCCGATTGGTGCGGCTGCAGCAGTGAAGCAGGCGCTGCACCGGACCGTCTTGGTGAAGAGGGAGCTGAGCCGGAAGGCAAAGCTCTCAATTTACCACTCGGTCTACGTTCCTACCCTCACCTATGGTCACGAACTCTGGGTCTCACCGAAAGGACAAGGTCGCGGCTACAAGCGGCCGAAATGAGCTTCCTCCGTAGGGTGGCCGGGCTCAGCCTTAGAGATAGGGTAAGGAGCTCGGTCATCAGGAGGGAGCTTGGAGTCGAGCCGCTACTCCTTTGCGTCGAAAGGAGTCAGCTGAGGTGGTTCGGGCATCTAATTAGGATGCCTCCTGGACGCCTCCCACTGGAGGTTTTCCAGGCACGTCCAACTGGGAAGAGACCCCGAGGAAGACCCAGAACACGCTGGAGGGATTACATCTCCCAGCTGGCCTGGGAACGCCTCGGGATCCCCCAGAATGAGCTGGAACATGTTGCCTGTGAGAGGGAGGTCTGGGTCAGCCTGCTTGGCCTGCTGCCACCGCGACCCGACCCCGGATAAGCGGAGGAAAATGGATGGATGGATGGATGGATGGATGTTTTTTTAAACACTCAATGGCTGAATAAGGAGGAGAAACGGATTTAGTGGCGGAGTTACTGACAATGCCTTTCTCAAAAAAGAAGAACATTTCAGGAAAAGCTGGACATCGTAAGAAATGGTCAGTTAACCCCACAGCTGGCAGCCCTGACTCAGCCAGGATTCGTATGAACGGTACAGTATTTCTTGCTGACAGCGTCGGAGAAGCGTTGCACATTTTATGGCTGGGAATGCGTTTCATTTTAAGTGAGCTCTTGGTGTTTGGAGCTACACTACGCTAACCTGAGGACACCATAGCATTTGAAAACTTTTGGAGAGACTCAAGTGGATCTACAACTCAACGAACACGTTCGCGGGGAAACCGCTCCACAACCGCGGCCTGGCGTGCGGTCTGCGCAGGCGGAGGTGGGATCCCGGCCCCGCTGCAAACCTGCCGCAGCAGACCGGCGAAATACAACTGGGGAGGCTCGACTGTCATTGGTGTCCATGAATCGAGAAGGACTTCTTACTGGAACTGAAACGATGTACTGGGATTATACTCTTTAAATTTCGGTAAATGACAAACTGCGTTTTTTTTTTTTTTTTTTACATAGTAACGTTACTACTGTTCATTTGTCTATCGTGTCGTTTTTATGAATAATATTTGAATGGCTCGTGCTCTTGTGTGGTGGAATGCGTGGATCCGCTGCAGGTTTGCTGGATTGATGCTTCATAATGAGGTTATTAGGAGGTAATTGAACTGTAGTAGGACAGCACTGAAGGCCCAGGTATAAAATCCACGGCCCGCCACTGCATTATAGACATGTGGAAATGTAATTATAGTAACCGAGTTATCTCTATTTTGAAGTGGCTGTGATGTGTTTGTCTGAAGTAGACATGCTGAACAGAAAAAATTATATACATATAATAATAATAATAAATGAAATAAATAAATAATAAAAAACACTAAATAACTTTAAAACCTTACCACACAACTTCTTTTTTTTTTAAATTGTTGATATTATAAAATGTGGCTTTACATGGTCATGTATATACAACATAATATGTATTTACCTGAAACTAAATCAAGGAGGATAACTTGAAATGTATTCATACATTTCATATTACCACAGTGAGGATGCATACGATTTTTAAAAGATTATCCCTAAATCTGCACTAGATGCAAAAGCATAGAAGGAACATTTATGCACCATAAACTGGAAAATATGAATGCTTTCACCAAATAGATACTGAGTTTAATAGTAATCCATGCATGGTATAGTTACTAATTATGATTTATTACTTTAGCAAAAAAATTTACTTTGTCATGATGGAAGGAAATGTCTTCTTTATATTTTGAAATCTTTCATATATGACAAGTTTTTTTCACATGTGGAGGGGTGTGTAAGGGACATTCCTGATCAATCACAGAGTAATCATGTTAACTCCTCCTATGCTTGAGCTGATCATGTATACTTTGACCTACCTGGCCCGATTGCCTAAACTAAAGAACAGTTGCCGACCTGGAAGTCATCAGAAGATGATAAGGCGAATGAACCCTTTGTCTTTTGAACAAAGACATTAAAGATACTAAATACAAGAAGCAACCAGAGAGGGGTGACCAACCACACCCTCGTCCTGTGTACCGTGAGCATTAAAAGTGTGACAATGACGGAAGAGATTTTTGTCTTGTTCCTCGACGTCAGCGTGGGATTACCAAATTGCCACAACAGGATACTGATTGTTAGGTATTTGAATGCGTTTCTGTAAAATACACATCGTCTTTACACAATCACTACTCAAATATTTGCCAAGGGAGCACAGCTCTGCACAGACTCCGGTTCCCTCATGAGAGGACACAAATTTACGAGCTGACTCAAGAGGATTCAAAATTAGTTCAAACTGTTTTTATTTGGCAAACCCCGTGTGATACAGAATACTGTACAAAGGCAAACAGGGGGAAATCATTGTGAAGCCGTCGAGCAGTGAAACTGCGACACGTGCAAAAAGGTACAACTACAGTGTGAGAGAAGCAAGAGCATGTAAAGTAGAACACATGGGTTGATTGTCATGCACCTGGACTAGAGGACTAAGAAAGATAATAAATATATCAATTTACCACAACATCCCTGAAGTCCTGAAACCAAATGATGGCTGATTTAGATCTTTAAAAAGAACTGAGTGAACTCAAGGAAAGCACATTCAACTTCTACAGAGGTAGCTGATACAAATCAATGGGTTTGGCTACCTTCAAATAAAAACAAAACACCCTTAAATACCAATACTAACTCTGGCAGAATTGATTTAAAAAAATTAAATTAACAATCTTAGATCAGATATGTAAAGAAATTAAGTGCATAAAAGCCATTTTCAGTGGTTGATTATGAGAGGAACATTACAGTAGTTATAGAGAGCACATTGTCATTGCACCCGCTGATTAAATAACATGGGTTTGTCAAAGAAATATGAATTTACCGAACTGTATCACTAAATTATTGTTGTTGAACTGCCGTATATGAATCTGACAGTAATAAAAAAACACTTATGTACTTAACAGTAACATATTCAAATGCATGTTGTTGATTTGTGCTTTGATATTAACAGCTGGCACTCAGGATAAACAAAAAAAGGGCGTAAAAATAACTTCAGTTGGTTCGATACAAAGGCACGTTCATCCTTTCTCTTACCATGACAATCTCCTTAACCACAAAACAAATATACATATTTCCAGAGTTCACCTGCTCGGTGTGGCACAACACAGCAAAACAGCCACCACACAACTAAGAGCACATCAGTGCAGCCAAAATATATGCAAATGCGTTTCTGCAGGAAGTAAATGGGAGTGCAGAGTTGTAAATGAATTCGTTGGCACACGTTTATGTAAAAAAAGGCAAACTCCCCCCCGGTTCGGACTTCAATAAGCTGGAGGCTGGTACTCTCCCGGCTGCTCCTGGTTGGGAGAGTAAGGCGACTGCTGGTAGCCCGTCGGGCCACTGCTGCTGCCGGCGTACGGAGCGGGCGGGTACGGAGTACCGTGGTCGTTGGCCGGGTCTCTGTACTCCTGGTCAAAGTCGTTGACGCCTTCGCGGTACCTTCCGAAAGCAAAGTAGCACAACAGACCCTGTTGAGAGACGTTAAAGAGTTAGAAAGTGGAGCTATGTGAGAATTGCGTGTGTGTCATCCTCTGGTTTTGTTAAGTCAAAAGCTGGCTCACCCAAGTGACGATGGAGAAGAAGGAGAAGGCCACAACGGCTCGGGCAGCATCCCCGACGACCACGGACACGTCGGCGGTTTTGGACCACTGGTTGGCCAGGACGCAGAAGCAGATGAACCACAGGAACGTCCAAGCCCCTGTGAAGATAGACAGTCAGGAACCAGATGAAATATGGTGACAGATTTAACCTCAACTAGGCTGCACTTCCTGTTTTGGGGGCACGGTTCCTGCATTCTAGAAGGAGCTGCTGCGTGCAGGTAAACACGACTCTCACCTGAGAACACCAAATCTCCTATGACAATACATTTTCTCTCTTTGGCGTTGCTGATCTGTGGGAAGTAGGCGTCCAGTATGAGGAAGACGACACAAGCCAGGAAGGCCAGGACTCCGATCCCGACCCCGTAGCTGCAGGCGCTGTCATTGCTGTTGAACATGCATTTGGTGTCTTGTTCCTTCAACGGGTTGACGTAGCCTTCTGCCGTGATGGTCGCAAAGACCACGATGGAGAATACCTGCAGAGAGAGCGAGAGGAGGGACACACGGGGTTAAAGTGGGGAAGAAAATGCATGTTTCAGGTGGAGCAGCCGAGTGATTCTCATCACATGATTCACATTACGAGAACGCTTTAAACGCCATAAAAGAACATCTGATTAAAACATCTGTCAAGGCCGTTTCAAGCCGTTGGTGCAGTTCAGGGTCCCTCCTCACACCCTGGGATACTGAGCTGCTTTACTTCTTGTTGACTTAACACAATGAAGACAAAGCCTTCACTGTCAGGGCTCTTGAATATGAAAAGACTTGAAGAGATAAGAGCTTTCAAACCACACCTTTTAAAAATAACCTTTTAGCGTAAATTATTTATTATTTCTATTGCTTTATCTGTTTTGTTTTGCACTCTGTAAATGTGATATAGGCTACATAGACATATAGTATTATTATCAGCTTTGCAAGAGTAAGTTTTCACCACAACAACTTAATATAATTGACCTACATTGTTACGCATTTTAAAACAGCCGTGTAGTAAAGTGTGACGCCAACAGGTGACGTCTGCACACGTTTAAATTACTCTTTATCGACGACATCTTCTGAGAGTTTTAACTCGCCCTGGACCACCAATCAGAGCCGTGTGCAACACTGTTGCCAAACAAACCGTCCGTCATCAGTTGGTAATCTGTCAGTTGGTAAGGTGACACGGCACTGGACATGCTAAGCTAACATGAGCTAATATCAACAAGTGCTCCAGAAAACACATCAAATTTACACTTTTTTGTAACTATCTTTAAGATTTCAACCTAACGCGCATCACGTGTCCGGTGTCGGCAGCTCATTCAGCCAAGAAGTCGGCATCGCTGACCAACTTGTGTCGCTGCTGGCAGCTCACATATGTTACCACAAACTCAACGTGACAGTCGAGCTAACTTTCCATGCTAACGTTTCCGTGGAGTCACTCACCCAGCTCAGGCACCGCAAAATGGTTTGAGGCTGTTTTGAAAAATTGACCAAATCAAAAGCCCCGCCAGCCAGCGAGGCCCCGTAAGCACTGCCCTGCATTTTTTTTGTCACCCCCAAAAATGCCTCTATAAACGACTTAAAGACGAGCTGGAGAAGTCTCTCCCTGTCAAAGTTTGGGACAGTTTCGTTTTGTCAAAAAAAAAAAACAGCTTCCTGAAAACTTTTTCAAAGACCGCCCCTGCTCTGGTGTGTTCAAGTGCTCCTCGGAAAATGCGACTATAACCTATAACCTAAAAAGAAAAATGTAAATGGCCCGTGTTGTTGTTTTTTTGTAACTCTAGGAGGCAGTAGTGACACATTGCAGGGCTGTTAGTTTTACAAGGAGCAAAGGTTCATATCGTTTGATTATAAACGTCGTAGGAACAGCACAGCTATGAGATTCAACACAAGAACCTAACAATAAAACCATACAGATTGAAAACGAGTGCTCACTTCTAACTGTAGGCCTACTAGTAGTTTTTCCAATTTTGTTAATTTAAGATAGTTTGACAAATGTAACGTAGTGTTGCAGTTCTTCAATGTGACCACTGGAGGGCAGTGAACACTCATTGTTTGAAATTAACGCAGGTCATCACCTCCACTTTTCATCAAAAGAGACACAATACCATGTTTATACTTCCCATTAGTATTAAATATTAAATACCTGTATAATTTATATTTGTTTATTTGCTACGTCCCCATGACCCACAACGCATGTCAGCTATGTTTAACTGATTGCACCTCATCAGCTGCCACCACATCTTGGCACCAAAGGCAAATTAGGCACAGCTGTGTGCTGCCAGAGAGCCAGAGAGCAAGAGAGAGAGAGAGAGAGAGCGAGCGAGCGAGCGAGAGGAAGTATGATGTGTATAGACAAGCATAGACTGTTACAATGTCAGTGATAACACACTGTTCTGTGGTTGACTGCTGGTGAAGACTGAGCTGCTGGGAGCTGTGTTTGCGCCGTACAGAGATCATCAAGGACCATGGCATACAGTGTCAACATTTGTGAAATTGATTCTGGTTCTGAGTCGGAGTCTGACTTTGAGTGAGTCCTCTTTCAAGACTTTATTTGAGCGTTGCTTTACTTTTTAGTTGTTTAGTGAACTTTGTACCTGATTGCCATTTCCTCTGCATCTTTCTGCTCGGCTGGGCTAATGCACTTTCATTTTGTCTTGTCTTGTAGCTGTTACCTTGTTACTTTTATCAAATTATGTTACTAATAAACTAAATTGTAGTTTTATTTTCTATTCCGTCTTTACACAAGCCATTTTGGTTTTGAGTCCATGCTCTGAACATTTCCAGTGCTTTCCTAGCCATAGCTTTCAATGATTTTAGATCAAAGCATCTTTTGTCTGTGTTTACTGTTATTTTTACATACATGCCACTGTACTGATGGTGCTCGGGCCAAATCCTTTGGGTCTCTGGGTCATTATGGCTACTCTCCCTTAGGAACATGGGAGAAAGCGAACCAGGTCAGAGCTCCTTCCCGCTCTTTGGAGAGCCAGCTGCCAGCACCCAGAGGTGTCCTGAAACCCTACAGATGGACGTTTTTAGGGAATGTACTGGCACCAATACAGAACGTCTGCCATTTCCTGCAAGTGGTCATGCGAGCGGCGAGACGCGCGACAGGCAGCAGATGAACCCTCTGCAGAGGCATCGCTGGTCGGCTGCTACCTTAAAGGTCCTCTGCGCAATGCCCAGTCGCACTGCTGGTGAGATGAACCCTTCCTCTAATTATATATCGACACTGTTCATGTAGACATGTAAACTGACTGTTGTTCTGTCCACACAGTGATGAGAAGCCCTGCAGTAATTCCACGGCGCGGCAGAGAATCATCTCAGCTCCACCGACAGCAGACCTCCTCCTGTGGTTCTTCTCACCCCTCCAGAACAATCCCAGAGGACGTTGAACAGGCAGATATGGAGGAAGTCGGCACTGAAGGTGAACAGGAAATGCCTCTCCGAACTCGCCTCTGAACGTGTCAATAAATTGGTTTGTTTTCTAAATTTTGGTTCACAGGAAACAAGAAGCGGCAGCTGATGCTCGACCTCCGAGGCCTCTCGGTGAGTGAGGGCATGCGCAAGCTGCGAGCCACGCCGCTCAGCCTGGCCGATAAGATGGACGTCAGGTACGTGTGGCACTGACGACACTTAATGTCCTAGGAAATAAAGCACTGTGGTGACTGTCCGGCCCATCTGTTATCAGGCGACTTGCTTTCAGTGACCTAGCTGAGAGTTCACTCATCGGCGGAAATATAGCATGCTACAGTCGTCTAAGCGTGTGCATATCTAGGGTGAGTACACACTGTGTGCTACACGAGGTAGAAACCACTTTTGTTTGTGTGTATGAGTCCTTCACTCGTTGAGGTTTTTCTCCCCTCAGACTTGGCGTCATTGCCTGTTCAGCTGCCTCCCCGTCCTCACCTCCCTCCAGTTGTGGCATTCACCCATGAAGAGACTGAGCGGGCGTTTCGGGACCGGCGTGCTTTCCTACTTCCTGTTCCTCCGAACCCTCCTGCTCTTTAACCTCCTCCTCTTCGTCATCTTCGGCCTGTTCCTGGTCTTCCCTCAAGCCGTCAACCCTCCTCCTCTTCCTCGCGGCTCTAATCTCGACACTTTCACGGGCCTTGAGCTTCTCGCCGGAACGGTATACGATGCATCACGGCAGCACATGCATGAGAATGTCTGCGTGGCGCTCTCTTGAATCAAGTCTCTGTTACGTCTTGCAGGGTTACATCTCTCAGAGTGTGATGTTTTACGGCTACTACACCAACACCATCCTCAAAACTTGCCGGGCTGCTAACTCCACTGCTGAATCACCGGATATGCCAGTCTGTGATACCGACGGGCCCCAGACTGTGCCATACAGCATACCTGCAGCCTACTTCTTTACCATCGCCATCGCCTTCTTCATTATCTGCATCATCCTCGTGTACAGGTTCGACAATAAGTCAACTCCTTACACGTGAACACTTGCTTTAATCCATCTGCGTTGTGTATTTCATGGCTATGTTGTTCTCCTGCAGCATGTCCAAGTCCTTCGGGAGCAGTTTTCAAGTCCTCAAGTCGAATGGAAACCTGGCCGTCAAAGTTCTCTGCTCCTGGGACTTTAAAGTCACCAGGGAGACGTCTGTCAAACTGCAGTCTGAGAAAATCAGCACTCAGCTCAAAGTATGCAATCTGTTGTATGCAATCCGTTGCACTCACTAAAGTGTGAAACTCATTTTTAATATAATAAACTGATATTAGAAACCAAGACGATGATTCCACATTTCCTTTCCAAACAGAAGCATCGGGGTGAGTCATGTCAAACGTGATCAAACTGGCTACGCTTACTTCTTGCTTCTCAGCAAATTTCATCATTAAGTTCAATGTGACATGTTTGGTCACACGATCTCAGCTTTTGCAGAACTGGTTTACACACAGGAAGCTTTTGATGATGCTTTGTCAGAACCCGATGTGACTGTTTTAACTGCGGGTCCCTTGGCATTCGCAAAGAGGCTAAAGAATGCCATTTTCTTACGAAGGAGGGATTTTCAAATATCCAAATATATTTTGAACATCTTTAACGATCCTGGCTTGACCCTTACAAACTGCTGCTTTTTCCCCAACAGGAGCTGCTGTCTGAGATGATCCGCGGAGAAGATAAAAAGAGCTGCAAGCACCGACTCTGCCGCCTGATGGTGCACCTGATGGCGTGGGCTATATCTCTGGCCAGCATCTGTCTGGGTGCCATGGCGGTCCACTATCTGTCAGAGGTTAGAGGGAACTGCGCAACAACAGCTATGCAGCCAGACATGACAGACTTTATGCAGATAAAGCTCTAATAAAGAAGCACTTTCCCACCGCTGTTTATTTACTTCTCCTTTTACTTTCCTGGAAGATGTTTAACACCTGTTTTTTTTTTTTTTTTTGTCTGCCTGCTGCATGCTTTACAAAACTGCCATGCATGAGAACCGCCAAAAAACGTATCCTGATTGAGTATGTTTAACATCGTGGCTCCCAAACTTTTTCCATCTTCGGAGAAATCCTGCGACCCATTCTCACATGCCAACTTGAATCAACTGGTGAAAATACTGAGGAAACTCGTAATAGTTCTATTTCAATTCAATTCCATTCCATTCCTTCACAGGCTGCCATTAAGCAGAGTCTCTTCAAAGACGATGAGCTGCTGCTCTTGTCTGCAGTGGTGTCCGGCTTTAACCTTTTACTCCCCGGCCTCTTCAACCTGTGTGCTTGGATAGAGAACCATGACTCACCCAGTGTTCGCGTCTATGTCTCCATCTTCAGGTAAGAAGAAGAAGAACTGTAAGCACAAAACAAAATGCACAATCAACCACCACAGAGAGAAGTCACGCGGAGCCATGCAAAGCAAAGCTAGACTTGTCGAGCATAATTAAGCATACAACGTTATTTCTTACTGATAAATATAACTGTAATAGTTACACTATGTTTCGGTAAATACTATATACATTTCCTCTTCAATAAACACTCTTGTCTTCTCTTTTCTGGCATTTAAGTTAGAAAGAAAATAAGGAGCACATACAAAAGTGTGAAACCATTTCATCAACAATGAGATGAAGTAAAAAACATAAATCACAACAATCTTAACTCTACCATATAATTTGCTCAGTCGTTTGAATCTGGAGCGTCCAACGCTTTATATTAAATATGGAAGCTTCAATTGCAGCCACATTGGTTTCACTCTATGAAGTCTTATTGTAGCGGGAGAATATTCATGTAACATGGACTTTAATTATAGTGACGCTGTGTGCCATTTTTCTCAAATGGACATTGTTGTTGTCGTCTTTTTTTTTTTTTTTTTTTGTTTTTGGGAATTTGTTGTTGAAGGTCAGCATTGTTGGAGTGCTGTGTTTCCGCTGGATGGGGAGGATTGCTGTGGAACCAGAAAGTCGTGGTTTACAGGTCAACACACTTCCTTGTACTGTATTTAAAGTTCCCTTGAAGTGATGCTGATTTGTGCCATGTTCTGCATTCCTAAAGTCCAGTACATTTCTCAGGTCTTACAAAACAAAAACAAAAAAAAACACTTCTCTCCATTTTTTTCAGGTTTTCATTATGATATCGGCTACATTTGACTAAAGCAACAATAAATACAATGTTGTGCGTTTTGTTTATGAATATTATAATATTAAATATTTTGGTTCAAAATTCAATTTGGTTACCATTACTAATATTTAGGATGCATATTTTTTATTGCAGCTTTACCCCCTTACGGGCAGCCCTGATTAGGACACACTAAGTGTTTGGTTGTGAGCTAACTATCCCTAATATGATCAATGCTTCTGTCGTCCTCAGTGTTGGGAGAGCTTTGTGGGGCAAGAACTGTATCGCTTGCTCTTGATGGACTTTGTCTTCACAGTGCTTTACACTTTTTTGGGAGAGTTCCTGTGGAGGCAAGTTGGCGCTTTACCCACAAATCGTGTAACTTGATTAACTCTTGTTTGCTGTTGATAAAACCATTCACTGAACGCTGAGCGTCTTCCTCCGTAGGCTCTTTTCTAAGAGAATTCTGAAAAGGAAGAGGAAGCCAGTGTTTGACATTGCTCGTAATGTGCTGGAACTCATATATGGACAAACCCTTACTTGGTAATTACACCACATCCTCAAAACCCTCCACATATCTAACAAAAACAAAAAGTGAACACATTAATTAATGGTTCTTCCCAGGCTCGGGGTGCTGTTTGCGCCACTGCTTCCTGCGGTCCAGATCATAAAACTGTTTGTGTTATTTTACATGAAGAAGGTTGGTACACGAGGTCTTGCTTCATCGTCGTACACACACTCATTTGCGTGAACTTCAAATGCTTCCTTTTTTCTTTCCAGAGCAGTCTAATGCTCAACTGTCAGGCATCCAGAAAGCCCTGGAGGGCCAGTCAGATGACAACACTGTTCATCTGTCTTTTGTGCTTCCCCTCGTTTCTTGGAGCTGCTGTGTCTATCACTTACATCATTTGGACGTAAGTGCACCATACCTTACTTGTACTGTATGTTCCAGTTACAATTTCAGGGTGTTTCCGTCCGAGTCCCACACGTTTCACCAGATATTATACCATATGGCTGGGGATGTATACTGTGTGCTGTTATTGTCGCAAAGACAGGAAACAACAATTATTTTAAACTACTAGCGAGTGTTTGTTTAGCCTAGCTAATTCCTTTGTGCCATAGACATCCGTTGTTGTCAGAAACGCATCAATTGGCCTCACGGTCGCACTGGGTGACATGTTCGTTCAATAATGTGTATTAATCTACAGCTGAAAGTAGTCCCCAACAAATGCAGAATTTATTCTTGTTAGAATAATATTTGCTTAAAACTACAGTGCAAAGCTGTTATAATGATAATAATAATGACTTTACTTTAATTTCTAAAAATGAATGAATATTTCTGACCCATTTTTTAAAGGGTTAGTTTAACATTTTGGGTGAGAGGATTGATACCACTCATCTATGGTAACGTCAAAGTATTCCTTTAAAAAAAGCATGTCTTCAGTAGAAATGAATGGGCTTGGGAAAGTATCGCATGATGGATAAACCTGGCTAACCTCAGCTTTAAAGCCAGTGAAAAAAAGTGCTATTGCCCAAAAACTGTCAACCTGCGCACATCTTCAAAGTCCATCTGTCTGATGTCCTCAGGATTAAACCCTCGTCCAGGTGCGGCCCATTCAGGAATCTCACCACGATGTTTCAGTCGGGGCAGCTGTGGGCCCAGGAGCTGGAGAACGCACACCCGATCCTGTCTCGGCTCAGCTGGGCCTACAACGCTCTGCTGGAGAACCCGCTGTTCTTATTCCTCGCCTCTGGAGTCTTTCTGTAAGTGGTGACATGATGACGTTATCATTCATATGGTTTGTTTATTTCTATTATCTGACCTTATTATCAAATGTTGTGTATTGTTCTGGTTATTCTGTTAACAAAGTGTCTGCCTTCCAGACATATTCATTGTAACTGTGTCTGAATGTTTATGGTCTTTACATTTGTTTCCCTCTTATGCTTTCTATTTTTTCAGATTGGTGATATATTTTCACACTCAAGTTGTTGATGGGCAAAGGAGAATCATCATTCGGTTGGAAAAGCAAATTGAAAATGTACGCGTAATCAAACAAGAGTCTACGCAGCCATGCTGGCGGCCCTGTGAGGCTGCACTTATAGGCTTTGACCCCAATGCTAACGTTACGTCCAAATGCTAACATGCTCACAATGACAATGCTGATGTTTAGCATCTGTAGTGTTTGAAATATTCACCATCCATCGCAGAGTAGCTCATCCAGTGGATTTACAACTGAGGCTGATGGGAATGTCATTAGTTTTACAAGTATTTGGTAAAAACTACGTTGGACACATTCAAATCTTGACCCGATGATGGCGCCAGAGGAAAAATTAAGGGATACCATAATAATTACAATTCATCCTGAGAGGGACAAATGTTAATCCAAATTGTAGATTGATGCTATAGGCATATCAATGACTTTCTGGTGGCGCTAGAGGAAAAATAGTCATTTTTTGGGCGCCAGGCGTACCAAATTCCACAGCCATCCATCCAATAGTTGTCAAGACAGTCATAAAAAAATGTCAACAAAGTCAGGGCATCACCAAAGTCAGTAGGATTCAGCGTCTGGGTACCATGAATGTCTGTACCAAATGTCATGGGAATCCATCAAATAGTTGTTTTGACATTTGCTAGAATGTCTAAAACGTATGCTGATATTGATCTTAATGTGTCTGGTGTTTATCTCCTCTTGTGTTGTACAGGAGAGTAAAGACAAAAAGTTCCTCATCACCAATCTGCAAGCCATTTATGAGCGGAGTAGTCTGGTTTCCCCTCACAGATAAGGTGGGTAGTCTCCATACTGTAACCTCTTTGTGTTTGGAACACAACTTCTTTGTTTACTCAGTTTTTAAATGACCTCATTTATAATCTGAAAAGGCATTTCTGTGTGGACACTGTCATATGAAAAGTTTTTGTCTTTATTTCCTACCCCC
>NW_022280070.1:4602300-4666033 GCF_004355925.1 Anarrhichthys ocellatus
TCATATCTTATGTCATTATTTGTTTACCTTCCCCACTGCAAATCACATCTTATTTTCAGATAACATGGAAGAGAAGTCTAAAAAAAGAGTGTGCATCGGTCTTCCAAAGACATACATGGCTGCTTTGGCTAAAAAGTATGATCTGGTAAACAATTTCTCTCATTCTTACAGGCACTTGTTTCATCTTGTTGACCTAAGCTACAATATGGCATGAAGCTCATGATTTTCTATCATTTAACAGGACCATGGGTTGATCATAACAGAGCTGAACCCCTATGTAAATGCAGGATATGTACAAGCTTACTTTAAAGAATGGGGAGTCATCACAGCGTGTAAGGTAAACACTGACAAAAACACTGCTTTTTTTTCATGCCTTTTGTTAGCATATTCTTAAAAAAAAACTACGAAGTTATATGAGAATTTGTCAGTGAATTATACAAATTACCGTTATCTGTTGAATTCCGTCCCAGGTTAAGAAGAGCCCCAAATCAGGGGACAATAAGGCAGTGGCCTATGTGAGGTTTTCTTCAGAGGATGAAGCTGACCGAGCAGAATGGGCCGGTCCTCACTACATCGGAGGCGATGTGAAAGTAAAACGAGTTGTTAGTCCAAAGGTTTGTTTTATGCCTGTTTGCCGGACATAAAATAGAAAACAGCATTTGATTTTAAAAGTGTACATTTGCTTTCTTCCTTCTCCAATGGCTGACAAAAAAAAATCTGTCTCCCAGATGGAGGAGAATTCTGCTGAGGACCGCTGCCCAGCGATTGCTGTGCCTCGACCTCGGCGTTCGATGGGCTTGGGCTACATACTGGAAGATGAGAGTGGTTAGATAATGAGTCGGCAACTTTATCTTTAGAAGTTTAAAAATCCTAAATGTATGTGTAAAAAATGTTGGGGTTGTCAACTAACTTGGCTCATAAAAATCTGCGAGTCTGCTGTGAAATATTCTGGAACCCCGAGGACTAAAAACACAAGAATATAAATAGTCCTCAGCTATATAACAACACATATCCTGTTTGTTTATCTGTTTAGCCTTAAGTGAGTTGCTGTGATACACATTATTCTGCTGATGCTATGTTGTGTGTTATTATAATAAAAAGTTAAACTATATTCTATGTGTTTAATGTTTGTCAAGGACATAGTGGTGATACAAAAATATATAGTTTTAATGTTAACTCTCTTAGTGCAGCCACTGTTGGTGAATGCAATGTGATTTGTAGGTTGAAAATTGTTGAAAATGCCTCACATTATTGCTGCTAATGGTTTTGACAGCCTCAATTTTGTCTTTTCTTACTTTGACATAAACATCAACTACAGGTCAATGGAAAATATAAAAAAAATAGTGTGTAGCCTGTATAAACTACCAAATGAGGTATTATCACAAATGTCATCAGTGAATATAACGTAAAAATAAAAATACTTATCAAAAAACAAATGTATAAGACATTTATAACTGGCTAAAGAGATGAACCAATCAAAAAATCTAAACAAATGTATTTCGTATTATTAGGCTACATCTTAATATTGTTTTTCCGTATACTGAGGGGCGGGTCGAATGACGTCAGAGACCATTGACCAATCGCTACGCAGAGCGCCAACATCCCCTCACAGCGTTGAAAACATGGCGGAGAGAGACGAGGAAGTTGGATTCAAAAAGGTAGAAGGAGACATCGCTGCTTTGGTTATGGTTGTTCATACTTACTCGGTTTCCCCCATGTGGTTGAATAAAGACGAAGATGGCCTCTTCTATTGTCGCGGAATTGCATTTTATTCGCATACACGCCAAACCGTGTTCATGGAGTACATGAGTTGTTCCTTAATTAACTGTCACACGAAGATATTATTCAGTAAATTGACATATATCTGTGCGCCGAATGGAGGAACGGTTCATAATGGTAAAAAAAAGGAGTGCTTTGTATTCATTATTCCGGGATAACACCAGCGTTAGTTACGTTCACCCGTTAAATTAACGTTTTTCCAACGGCAGTTTGGTACGCATCACCAAATTACAAGATGCACTGATTATGTTATTCACGCGAGAAAAGCCTATTGAGAGTCTCTATTCTCCTCATTCACAGGAAACAGTCAGCAAACTGTTGTCAGGTTTCTTCAAGGAGGACAGAACCAGACGTGAGTTGGATAAATATGTATTTATTTGTTGATATATGTCACATCTCCAAACTGTTTCATTTGGCTCATTCTGTCACAGTAAGCAGTGATGCTGTGCTCCTCGTGACAGAGTTGCTGAAAATATTTGTCCAAGGTAAGGAGTTGTCTTTTTTTATTTATTTATTTTTTTGACAGTTGCACACAGATGCCTTTAACCTTTTTTTTAATGTGTTTTCTCATTTCCAGAAGCCGCTGTGAGATCACAGAAACAAGCCGAGTCGGAGGACTGCGACCAAGTGGACATCGAGCACTTTGAAAAGATTCTGCCTCAGCTGGTGCGTTTAGCTCAGCAGGTTTTAACACGTCATTCAAGAGCCATCAATAGGGATCATAAGGCTGCTCCAGTGTCCCGTGTAATCTATATCTGTTCCTCAGACCAGCAGGGCATTTCAGGATATGCCATTTTTCTTATTTGGCTCCTGAATTCTGCATAACATACGTTATTGTACCTGCTGCCTGTATTACAGCTAATCACAAGAACAAGTATAGGGCCTTCCATTTGATCCCTGACCCCGTTATTCTTGTATTTTAGTCAATATTCTTCATATTGTTGATATTTACTATATATTGTTGACATGACTCAGGTATATGAGGCATTCAGTGCCTACAGGTGTACAAGTTAAATCCATTTTTCCTGAAATCCCATCCTGGAGCGTCTCAAACTGCCGGTAGTTTGCTTGTTAAATAAAATGCTGGTCAAACATAAAGAACAAACTGGATATAAGACATCATCAAAAGCTTCCATTATTAATCTCGCTGCCTTTCATCTCTCTCTTCCGATGCAGCTGCTGGACTTCTAGCTCAAGTGATGCCACAAGATGGAGCCAGAGTGTTGCCGGCGTGTCGCTGCTCAAATCCCACATTTTCAATTCCAACATGTTTATTTTTCTCTGTTTCGTTGCAATGTCACTGAAATCTGCGATAACATTAAAAAGCTCATCCCGTATGTATTCGAGTTGTGTGATTTTTATTTTTTTTTATTTAAAAAAAAAAAAAATAGAAAGCGACTGCACTGTCCGCACGCCGCCACCCCACCACCGATAAGGCCCACCTGTGCTCCTCTGTGCAACAACAGGTGCTTCCAGCATGCATAGTGCCCTTCATCAAAGCCTACTGGAGCAGTTGGAAGCAATTAGAGTAATAAGGGGAGCAGCCAGTCCCTTAGATGATGACAAGTGCCAGGAAAAAAAGGAGTACCCCCTCCGGCCACTTTGAAGTTCCCTTTTGCTGTCCTGCGATGTTTAGTTAGAGGTGGGGGGGAAGGGCAAAGGGGACCTCTGGCACGGGGGGAAAGTTGAATGGGAGTGTGCGTGCGCGAACGTGTGCACGTGTTGGCCAAACATGGCCGGGGACCACACGCATAGATATTCTGTTTGAAAGGGAACATAACAAAACACATTGGAACACGGTCCAAGAAGAGCAGGGTGTAATTCTGAAGGTAAATAAACAAAAGGAGGCGAGTATAGTCGACGTGCTTTCTCTCCTCTCACCACAGCAGACGGGGAAGTTAGGCCTACAAGGGAGCGAGAGAGAGAGAGAGGGTAATGTGGGGTTTTCTAACCCGAGTGCCTCAGATGGTTTTTCCACTCAGTGGTGTATTTGACCAACGTGTCTTCAATATGAGTCAGCATAGCTGTACAACACCTCACATTATTTATTTGTGTGGCTTGTGAGTGACTCACTATGCGCTTACAAATGCTGCTCACATACAGCTGGAAGCAACTTGGGGGCTAAATTCAAGCGTCCAGGCTCACAGAGGTGCTCAAGGACACCAGCACCTGGAGTTTGACCCGGCACCCTTTTAGTATCGGACCCAGACTGGATTTGTGTTTCACAGGAGAAACTTCCACAGCAGGCCTTCAGGAGAGCGTGTTTGGTTGAGTGAAGGGTTTTTTTTTTAATGATGCCATGAGGAGCAGGTTAATGATTACACTTATTCACAGCAACAAGTCTTGCCCTCTTGTTTTGAGAAGTACAGCAAACTGCAGATCTACCGCTTTGACGCCTGCTCACTCAAATGAAATTATTTCATTGTGACGGCAAATAATCTTGCTGAAAAAGTACAATACATCTTTATTTATTAACACTGTAAAAAACAAATGAAAAAAAAGGTGTATTACATGGACTGTATATAGGCTTTCTGGGGATTTATTAGAGATGAAATGGATCTCCAGCTGTCAATCCTTGCAGATGAAATAAAAACAATTATTCTGTTGGATCCCCCATCTTTCTCTTCTTTTCCACAATCTGAGTGGTCCGGAAGGTCTCCGTCCTGGTGAAGTGGCGCACTACTGTACAATCTTTCTCCTTATGCATCTTAGTGGAACAAATTACATCTGAAGGCAGTATTATTAAACATGCGAAAGCAGTTAGGACAAGAATGGGAAGGGGCGTTGAAGAGAGTAATGAGTTAAAGCTTTTCTTGATCATACATTAAAGGCAGGGAGTGTCGACAGCCAGTCCAGACATCTTTGGAGAAGCTCTGGAGTGAGAAGCTTTTCCCAGGAGAAACAGACTGATCCGTCTCCAGCCTTTTGGCTGGTCTTTGGACAGCGCTGCACTATAGGCCCTCATCGCTTGAAGATATCTGCCTTGATTGTAGCCATCAACATCCATACTGATTTTATATAGATGCACTTGTAAATGTCCGGAGGATTCTTTCGAATAAAGTATCCTTCATGTATACATTCTGGGATGACCTGTCCTCTATAGGTTTTACTTTCCATTTTTTAATACAAATACAAAAGGAAGCTGTACCAAAGTCTGGTAAGGCTGTGTGGTAACTGTAATCCTGGTTTAGTGTGATGATCGTCAGGGGTGGAGTCGCCCGCATCGGTCTTAAGAGTCCCTGTGAAGGTCTGTTACGATTATGTCAGATTTCACTCCTTAATTCCCGACTCACTGGTCTGTGGTTGTTTTTAGAATGACACAGCTTCTTGACTCTTTCCAACTTTCTGTCATCTCGCAGCTCCTTTCTTCTCGGGCCCAAACTAGAGTCCCTTCTAGGACAAGTGATCATAATACACCCATTTCCCCGACGGCTGGATTTTCTGAGATGGCAGTAACAACATTCAAGCAGGCAGTCTGAAGTGTATGAGCTACATCAAAGTTTGTGAGCTCATATAGCACATTAAACATTCGCTCTTACAGTGAATGTGTACATAAAACATTTACTGTATATTCATCATTTTCATCAGTAATGCTACTACTAAGTCCTTGCTCTATTTATCTGACGGGCCTTGTACTCTTTTGAATCTGGTTAAAACATTTGGTTGACGGTATGAAGTCTGGGAAAGACAAAAAGACAAAAATTTAAATTCTTGCAAAGACCGCAGACGATGGGAAATCTTAACCGACAAAAAGCTACAGGTGTCATCTGCCATTCGTGCCATTTTTTACCCCCAACATTTCAACTACACATGTTTGTGAGTTCTTATGTAATAAATATGTGATGGCATGCATCTGCTCTCAGATGTTTGTGTGCATGTATGTGCTTGCATGCATGTTGTGCTTGATCTGGGGCTGTGATGCATTAGTGCCGAGGAGACAAGAGGCCCTTGTGGCCCCCTTATGGGCATGGAGCTGTCTAACCATGAAGGAATGCTGCAGGGGACACAGAGCGAGTGCATTCCTCTTAGATGCTCCACACGCAACTCACGCACACATGAAAAGTTACAAACATTTACATCGCTGTCAAAAAAGGAAAACACAAACAAAACATCGGCGGCCGTTTGGTGCGCACATGCTTTTTACAGAAAGTTTGCATGTGTTGAGAGAATGCAAATACAGAGGCGGCATCTCTGTTGACTGTGTATACTGCTGTGACATGCAGGTTTCCTGGAGGCCCCGGGCCTCTCTGAGGGTCCTGGGGTCCTGAGCTAAGCTTTGTTAAGGAGCCACGGGGCCCACGCCGGGGATGATTAGAACATACCTGGAAGTTTGAGCCACTTGGGTGCTCTGCTGGGATCACTCTTAACTGATTGTGGCGCTTGGCTGTTAGTCTTAGGTTGGAGATGGTCTGCTGCTGTGCTCTGTGTATCGGCCGGGGCTTTGGTAGCCGCAGGGGGCGGAAGGGATTCTTCCGGAACCATTGAGGTGGATGATAAGGTCAAAGACCTTCGCATGCAGCTGAAGAGGGAAAAGGGAGCAAGAGAGATGTACAATTAGGCCCGCAGCTGGGTTATTTCTGGAGCCCTGTACTACCTTAACTGCATTACCCTCCTCTTCCACCCCAAGTCCCCTCTACTCTCTGTCTCCACCTCCATGCTCTGTGTGGTGGCCCACATGGTCAGGGCATAGGCAATAACAACAGAGTAATCCCCTTACATAACACCGCACAAACTCAACGAAACAAGGCCATTCAATTATTTTTGGGAGCGTCTAAAAATAAAGAAGCAATTCGGTTGAGGTGACGTCAAAAGCGCCGTGTGTGTGTGTAGCGGGTGGGGGGCGGTGGACCTCAAATAAGCCGCAGAGACCCAACTGGACCAGAGGTCAGCAGAGCACTCTATTTTTAGGTCCCATCAAAAGCAGTGGTATAAAATTAGTCAAGCTCTGACCCTCGCAAGATCTGTCAGTCACGCTTAGAGAAGCCGTGAACTTGAAGGTCACGCACTCGCAATGATGAAAGGGCCGATGTTTGATGATATTTAAAAAGGGAGCAAGTAATGACCGAAATCTCTTCAGCTGGTGGCAGGCGGCACAGTGTGAGGTTGGCCTTTGTTAGACTTGTTAAAGGACTTAATCAGATGACACGTGAAACCCTCTGCAACGGGCTAATATTAACTGCAATAACACCGCGCATATTGTTTGGACAAAAGTGGTGAACGGGGCAAACTGTTGCTTGACTTTGATGTAAAGTCTGGGGCGATGTGTGACCATCAGTTAGAGTTTTTAAGCATCAGCACGGCTTTGCATCAGATTGTCTCTCTCAGCGTATGTGGATAAAACAAATCTCAAGCCTGATGGAGGCTTGTGTAAACAAGAGTTAAGGGTACTGGCTCAAAACAAGTCTGGCTTCCAAATTCCCTCCACAAGTCCAGAGGCCAGCATGTTGACTGTCTGTCCTCACAGTGGTCGGGGGGCACCGGAACTCGAAATTAGCCCTGGTGAGTCAACGGGACAGCTTTCATGTAGACAAGGGATCATGTCAGATTGCAGGAGAGGTCAGGATGTTAGGGTCAGAGGTCAGGATGCAGTGTTGGTCCTCGTCTTTAACAGCTTCCTGTCTGCTGTGTTGTGCAAACTTGAATGGTAATCCCTTGTGATACAGGTTCAAAGCAAAAGGATTGCCTCACCCTTTGGTACAGGTATGGGACTCATCACTCTACTTGGTCGGTCCACCACTTTGATCCAGGATGAAATATTTTACCAACTAACGGATGGATTGACATGACATTTGGTGCAAATATTCATGTTTTTGAGTGGATGATTCCAACCAATTTTGGTTGATCCCCCGATTTCTCCTGTGGTTTTGAGAACTTTCATGTTGGAATTAATTCTTGAACTTTCATCTCACACTTTCACCAGATCAAAAATGTGTCCAATACTTTGGTTTATGACTAGAAACCTGCAAAACTAATGACAATCCCCTCAGCCTCAGCTATTTAGCATGTTGACATACTAATCTCAGATGTTGAGCCTGGTAAACATTGGTAAACATAACCCTAACCCATAGACTACCCCAAACCTGATCTAGTGGCTTTGATAATGTAATGCAGGAGGACAGTAAACATTATTGATCAAATCAGATATAGTCTTTCTGGCCCTCTAATCTCAGAAAATCTGCTTGAAATGTGTAAGATCTGTAGCAGTTCACTATCACAATTTATTTGGCATCGGTTTCTTCAAACAAATCCTGAACCACAACCTTTCAAATTTCAAGGTCTGCACTTAAAAAAATGATTTGATCTTTGACATGAATGTTTCATTTCAAAATATAAAACAAGTTGCTCCAATGCTCCTGCTTACCCTCAGACTTTGAAGGTGCACCTGTTTTTGCACATGTATTGCTGGAGGGAAGGTGAAACGTCAGGGTCAATGGGAGACACAGCAGGGTGCTCCGCTGCAAGGTGTCTCTTTTTCTGGAAGAGCCAATTCGTGCTCTTTTTGTTTCTCTGGCATGAAAACAGGGCGACCATTGGAGGTGATTTACCAGCTTGTCTCGACATCAAACTGGAAATAAACCAGAGCTGCTGGAAACACGCTGGCCTGGAGGAACAAGAAGGGGACAGAGTTAATGCAGTTTCACATCACACAAGTGGAGCTTGGATGATGTATTGCTACTGCTGTAGGGGACAGTTGACTCCGAAATACGTCCGAGAATCACATGGTTTGATTTTTGCTCTTTGTGAGAATTTCTAATCATCAAATACAGAAGAAGCGGGTGCCAACACAAGATGATCGCTGACCTTTCAAGACACAACACATTGCACAAACTCTCCCTTAAATGTTCTACCTTTTTTTCCCGACGGAGAGGAGAGGGCGATACTTGTTTCCAGACGTAAAATGTAACCCCCTTTTCCAAAAACAGCAAAGGAGCAGATCCACTCACAATGAGCTGTAATTTAAAAAACGCTTTTCCTAGAAAAACAACAATAAATTTGAAACGGCTTCAAAGGGCCCGCTGGCGCTCTTACTTTTCTGTACATAAAACAAAACACTGGTATTTTCTTAAACCACTCAATCACTCACCCTGCGATGAAACACACCGAGACAGAGACTGAGAGAGATGTAGCAGGCAGAGAAAAGAGAGATACTCCTTTGACTTAATGTGCAGAGGCTTTTATGCTGTCTGGCTGAAGGACTGTTGGCTAAACAGTTAATCTCCTTTCTCTCACCTTTTCTAATTTTTTTTCATCGTCTCGCACTCCATCGAAAGGTTTTCAGTCAGTCTTAATATGGTGATATTATCCAACAAAAGAGCAAAGTTTTCAACAGTGCTCCATGTTTCTCAGTATGGTCTAAATAAATCAGTCTTTTTAGGGTGCTACATTTCAGCAGGGTGGGTGCCTAATTTTGGGCTGACTTTCTGTCACATATAAGAGCATCAGAATGACTCACAGGGTGGAAGCAGGACCATCTACCGCCACCAGATATCCCAGTGGTGCAGTTAGATGTTACATCGATACACTACACTGGCTGAGGAGCTTCATCAGTGGGAGGGCAATATCCTGCATCCTGTCAGGAGACATGTCTGAGCGCCCAAAGAGAAAAGGCCAGGTGTCCCCCGGTTCCTCTTCCATTTCCTCCCATCCAGCACTGATCCTGCTAACTAATAGCACCAGGGAGCTGCCACCCCTGGCACCGAAACCAGGATCACTGAGCTGTGGAGCTATAGGTGGGAGTGGGGACTTTTAGTTGTCTTACAATTGTAAGACCAACAACTCATGTCTGACCAACTCAGACATACATTTACAAAGACCAAAACAAGCAATTTCAGTGTAAGAGGTGTTCCAGATCATATCATCACTGTATAGATGTAACCACATAACTACACCGTATAATCCACAGTCCCTCCCGTTTGGCAGCTGAATAAAAAAACCGAACTGAAATGCATAGCAGCGGCAGGAGTGACAATTCTACTGAAATGTGCTTTCGATTAAGGTTTCGAAAGTGAGCTGCTGGTTTCTATTTTCTGGTCTGGATGAAGACCTGTCCAAAAGGGAAAAAAAAAAACATCCAACAGAGACATGGTTCTGAGCGATGATATGAAATGTATCAACTACAAAAGAAACAATTCACTGAGCAAAAACTGAGATATGAAGATATGCTTTTACTCAATCATCTGTGGAATGCATGTTTGTCCAAAAACAATAGGGCTGCTCGTTATTATTGACTGATTGAGCGATCTTAATCACCCATCAAAGACATAATTTAAACCCTGTGACTCAAAACCAGAATGTATAAAAATGAACACATATAAATGAATTCTCTGATAATGTTATTTTTTCTAATTATTAGCAATATTCAAAGTGTGCATTGTGTGTTAAAAACGCTCTTGTGAGGAACCGATGAATCAAATACCAATTTCGTGTCAAAGAGAGGTGTTTCAGGCCCAGTAGGAGATACATTTCCGTCACGCTGAGGTCATGGGAAAAGTTTACACACACAGGCAATTTTATGAATGGGTATCCCAGGGTGTCGAGCTGCTGACCCAGGTGGAGAAAGCACAGAAAGGACAGAAGGTAACATGCACTGTGCTTTTGAGGTTATGAAACCTTGTATTTGCTGACCGCGGCCCTATCTCCTTCTTTCATCTTTCTTTGTTGAAGAAATATTGTCACAATATGAAAGGGAAGGTCAGATGCTCAGCAACGACGTAAGAACACACGGCCATCAGCAGCAACTTTATTCTTCATTACACCTCAGACGCTGGGAGGGGAAGCAGAGCTTGTTCATCCACAGCTGAGTAAACTATTTAAGTCTATCTTATATGGCTGCAGACATGATTTTTGAAATGCAAAAACCTCAAAATGTGGTAATGATAGAGATAGACAAACATAGCCATGTTGGATTGGCAGACTTCCTTCTGTTATTTCACTGTGTGTTTGAAGTCTTGAGAGAGTGAGTGAAATCTTAGCGAACTCTCTTCGGTTTCTGCACTTTCTCTGAATCAAAAACTGGCGATAAAATCTGCTGGACAGGATTCACAGAGGAGTACGCTTTGACAGCACACTATGCGACTACCAAATACTGTACAGGCAGCCAGTGCCTTGTCTTTCCTAGAAATCTTGTCCTCTCAAACCAGCTGTGTCAAACCTGTCCACAATAGGACAAGCCGTGGGTCTGTTTCCTGTGCTGCCTGTAAATAAGGCCTAATCGCTCTCCAGTGGAGCTGGCGGGACAGATGTTACAGTTGCATCCCTCCACCGCGATGAAGTATACATATTGATGGTTCACAGACTGTTTACACTGTCTTCATTCATCTGTGCTATGACTATTCCCAATTGGATCCGTTTGCCAACACGGGTCTGGCGGTTTACATAGCAGAGCCCCTCCGGCATGTGGAGCCCATGCTCCTTACCCTCTGCTTGTTTCGTGACTGCACACAAGCAAATAAATAGAAAGTGAAGATGTATGTCCACGAGTGATCCATAGAGCAGCGGGCCTGGCAGACTCGGCATCTAAACAGACTCTGATGACGTTCAGAACATTGTGCTTTGATCTGCTAATTATAGTGGGAAACAACCTGGCAAACACAACTGCTCGGATCAGTTTGACTGCATTACCTGAATTTTCCACCTTGCAAACAACTAAAACTGTCCAAGACATGAACGTGGAGGTCCAGCAGGTGAAGCTCTTTGTTGTCGTTGGATTTCTCAATTAAAGCGTTTATAGGATCACAAACAAGTCTACTGTGATTCCTGAGAACATCCCTTGATAATGTCAAGACTTTAAAATGATCCAATATTCACTCTTATTTCGCTCTGCTTTTGCTCTCTACCAACTCCAGAGAGTAAAAAATATCTGGCTCTTCAGCTGCTTGGTGCTCCAGCTACTCGCTCACTGTGTCTGTCTAATGTTTGGTGTTGAGCAAGACGTGTCCGTTGAGCGGTGAAAACAAAAACAGTAAAACAACAGCCCAAACAGCTAAATATGTAAGTATGTAAAGCTCCACGAAGCCAAGCTGCAGATTCAGGCAATAAATCTCTGTGATTTCATCACAACCTTTCAGCTCTTGCTGCATTGTTTTCACATAAAAATAAGATTGATTACAGACACACTGTTATTTTGCATGTTGAAAGGCTGAATAAAAAGGTTACGCAGGGTGACGGCTTACACAAAGTGTATCTTTCCTCCAATGGCAAAGAAAACTTTCAATTACTGTTTAGCTGTTATTCTTATCTTACAAAGCCTTTGTGCTCCTCAAAGGCATTAATACCTACACCTTGGTGATGCCTTTAATTGCCATTTAGCATTGAGCTGGCTGAACAATAAAGCCCAGGCTGAGGGGATGTTGTCAGGTTTAACGAGGCCCTCGGTGAAAGAGGGCTGCTGTGTCGGCTCCACCAAAGGCTGCTGGCTGAATTCACCTCCAGTGGACCAGAGTGGTCCTGCGGGGATTTGATGGGCTGAGGGAGCACAGACTGTCTCTCCCCCACTGTTGGGGTGTGATGGGCTGCAGTTGCATCAGTAGCCCTCGCTGTGCATGGCTAGGTGGGCAGAAAGCACCGAGTGGAAGAGGTTATAACCACAGTGCCACAGAGCAAGGTGCTGCAGGTCGCTGAAAAGGCCCGGCAGTGCCGGTGATACGAAGAAGCTTTTACTAGGTGCAACAGCAGCTGGTGGTTGTTCACATCACCTGACTGCAAAGAGTCAAATATGGGCCTTTTTTTTCACCCATTGGTTGACTCAAACACTGAGAACATACAGTGCCAACAAAGGCACTGAACAAGCATGGCCACAAATAGACATGTGGAGACGAGCACAAAGGGGAACGGAGCCAAAAACGAAATGCAATGACAACTGTGAACTCCTGGCTTCATTTTTAAGAGGGGGTACATGGTTCACAGTCTCACATGGAGTCCTCCGCCTCCAAAACCCATTCCAGTTACTTTGATTCTTTATTCATCCCGCTACCCCCCTCTGACCCCCCACCACCTCATCCTTAAATCCAGCTGATGGAGGCTCTTTTGTCCACCAGCACCCAGGCAACAACATCAAAGGGCTGCTGGGTGTAAATGCAGAGTGCCTGAAAAACAAAACTGAAAAATAAAGAAGTCCCACAGGGGATGAAAGATATTCGCGACAGCCCCCCCAGAGAGGGAAGGAAAAGGAGCTGCTTCGTACAGGAGGAAATAAAGAAATAAGAAATAAGAGAAAGAAACACACCATAACTTTCTCAGTAGCAGTCATTTGTAAGACATTAATCATCATTTACTGAATACACAAAGGTGTGGGTTGGGTCATACTCGGTTTAATGACAACAATAAACAAATGAAAAAAAAAGACTTTGTATGAGACCATTATGACACGTTCTTTGTGCTGGATCATCAAAGCCCATTAGGGGACAGTGAAAGGCCTTCCATTGCCGCTCATGACCACTTCCTCATTCACTGACTGCACGCTTGATGGATTGTTGTGCGAGACAATGACATGCTTTTGGACTGAATGCTTTACTTTGATCTCCCTGGATGCCCTTGAAAGCCTCAACAACGGCTGATGTGTTAACAACCGGTCTGGTTATTCTAGTTCTATCCTCAACCTACTGCCCTGCCAGTCAGAGGCATGAGAGGAAGGGGTCGGTGGGAAGGGGAGATAAAAGCCTTTTTTTTTTTTTATCTCTGCCCGCATGTGGGACTCCTGCAGAGTCACGCTTGGCGTGGCGGCATGCCTTGTCTCGTACCCACAAAGTATCCGCCAGTGACACGCTGACTCCAGAGCCTGGCACCAGGTCTCCAGCCAGCACAGAGCAAACCCTCTATTCAGCATGAACGGAGGAAACACAGCTACATCGGGCCCACAGCTTGTAATTAAAAGTCCTCAGCCTCAAAGAGCACAGCATCTCCATCTTAATGGTAGGCTTCCATCTGAGGCATCGGTTTAATACTCACTCTGTGTCCCATCAGATAGTGATGTGGACAGAGGAGGAAGAGAGACATTAGGACTACAAAGAACACATGTGTCCCATCCAGGATTAGAGGTTCACTCTTCCCTCAGTAGCCTAATTGCTGGATTGGCCAGATCAAAATCACTTCATTGACATCAAGGCCACTGTCTTCCTCTTGTCTCTCTACTGGCACAATAACTCAACAAAAGCAGCAACGAACCAGGGGGGGGTGAGAGAGTCCAGAAGTCGCGAAGCAAAAATGAATGTAGTTCATGTTTAGAGAGCATGTTGTGTGATTAAGGAAAACCCACATCAAACATTGTGGCTTAAGAAAACCACCAGTTGAAAAACAAGATACTTCTTCTGTGCGGAGCGATGCAGACTGGAGATGCTGTTGTTCAGAAGGCGGACCAGCCCAAACTCACCCGCCTGTCTGTCTCTTGAGACTAACCGGGAAACGAGAGACATCATAGATCCGCAAAGGAACTTTGAAGTCCTTATGAGTAAGAGAGCAGGATGAGCTGCAGACTTTAATTCAGGTCGTGAAGAAGCAAACATGCAGGGAATTTGAAGGATTACATCTACTTTCTCAGAGTTCACTGTTAAACTATAATTTACTCTCCATAAACGGTAAACGTTATAACAAATGGGCCACGTAAGTTATGTCAGATGTACTACTATAAACTATTGGAGAATGGAGAATGAAACCCATGAAGTTCAATCATCAGACACTTGCTGTTGATTTTATAAAGGCTTTTGTAATGCTACTAGAAAATGATAAAATAACACTATTTTGCACGCAATATGAATGTGAATGTGACATTTTAATAGAGATGTTCTTCAGTCATTTGTTTGGCGTAGCTTTTCTATACATTTGGACAAAACCTCTCAAGCCTCTCGGGGGTTCTGTCATGTGTCAGCGGGAAACGCTGAATGAAAAGGATGGATAACACCCCCTTTTCCCACAGAGAGAACTTCTCTGGACAGAAGAACAGCAATATTGTGGCCACATGTGTGAGCTTGTTTACTTACGCTTGGCTTTTAACTGCAGGAATGTCATGATTCAAACCACAACATAACAGACTAAATTATTAGCATGTTACCGCTCTACACACTTTTTTCCCCTTTGACTGGAACAGGAGAGAGTGTGCATGTGTCGACCAACATCAATGGGCGTGCTGGTAGATTAACACATGGACGTCTCAAGACGTCTCTCTCCTGCTGTCACACACACACAGAAACACACAAGACTTGGCAATCTCTGAGGTAAAGAGATGGACGGTTTGTTTCTAAAGCCCTAATCATGGAAATCTCCCCTTTAAACAATAAACTTTCTACTTTATTTCATCTCCCGTCCTTGCCAGTGCCACATCAAACAAATCCTAGGTCAACAAGGGTCAGCGAAAGGATTTGGATAATGATGAGGCTCAAAGAAAAAGATTGAGGGTGGTGAAAGAGAGACGGTAAAAGGAGGGGAGGGGAGCTGATGGGAACAGAAGAAAAGATGGGCCTTGTGAGGAGAGAGAAGGTGCAAAGGCTAGGTCTTGTAACGACAGACCCCCTGATTACATTGTTGCACAAATAAACAGGCCCTTTGCAGGCTCCCTGGAGTCCAGCTGTGGTGCAGGAGAGGAAAGCTTTCATTTCGTGGGGTATGAGGTCGAGCCAGGCAAGTGATGGGATGGGGCCTGGCTGTCTACGCGCACCGTTTCCTTGCATCTCCGTCAGCGGGGCAACATCTCATTTGAGATGTTTGCTGATTACGTGCTACTTCCTGCACTTAGGCTGCCTAGAAAAGGCGTCAGCGTGTGGATTAATAACTGTCAATATCAGAGAGGACCCGTTTAGGTTGATGATGATGATTATGATGATGATGAGGAGCCATCTGTATGGGGTCAGATAAGTTTTGGAGGAAAGAGGCAGACAGAGAGACAAGGTTCAGAATCCCTGGAGCCACATCTGTAATCGTCTTTCCTTCACCTCCGACCATTACAGGGTCCTGGTCCTCTCTTCTCTCTGTGTCCTGCAGCTATCAAGGCCCACATCAAGGCATGCCCCCGCCAAATGTATGCCCCCGATTAAGGGGCCATCATCAGATAAACAAGATAAACAAGTCCAATTCCTGGCAGGACTGATCAAAGGACTCAATGTTAACCCCATGGCCAATTACAAGTAGGCAGAAAAATCAAACACAGATGAGGTCACATGGAAATGGGGGAGGCTAATCCATTGTCCCTTTATGGGCACAGAAAGCAAAAGGGACAGTGAGGAGGGTGGAGGAAAGAATGGAAATGGTTTGAAAACAGGGGGGGGGGGGCATGCAGATACTTTCTCAATTGCACCCTTGCATGTTGATATCCCCGAGGAATTGCAGCCCTATCCTCGAGTTGAAAAACAAAATTCCTATCAGGCTTTGCACAGACAGGTGCACCTTTTCAACCACAACACATCGAGAGGAACTTAGACGGTATAGAGACAGGAAACTTTCAGATATGTCTCATAGGTAATACCAAGGGCAGCACTCCAATTTGTAAAAGTCCTCTCCGCTACTGATCTAGGGTGCAGCGACTTGGCTGAATCAGTCCACAAGAATGATACATACGCACCCCTCCAATATATTTTCCTCCTCCGGTAGATAATTGCGTCATCCACACCAAACACTTGCGTATATCGTGGCGTTTCATAAATCTATTTCCAAAGCTCCGTTGTCGTGTTTCTTTTCTAAATCACTTCTTCTTTGAATGTCCAAACTGTTCTCTGACGCACACGTCAAACGAAATGTTGAAAGACAAAATCTTGCCAAGTATGCTTACATGGAAACAATTTCTTTTTTATTTTCATATTTCTATTCCCAGACATTTGAAAAGCATTATAAAATACAACCGATTTGCCGATAGATCCACTGGAGACGTGAAACCAAAACTTGTAAATTGACAAATCGAATGCCAAACTCTTCTTTGACTTCAAGGTATAGGACAGAGAGAAGGTGCCTGCTTTTGCTCATGTAATCACTTCACGTTCACACAGGAGAGAGAAAAAAAGGAAATTCCATTGGTTCTCGCTCTCTTAAGAGGGATATATTGAATTGTAATCAAAAGATTATACCAGAATAATCAAACAGCCCCCCATGGGACCACCCACAGAGAGTAGAGAGAAACTTGAGACTGGCCACATGCTCTGTTTTTCACCAAGACCTCCATAGCTCAGCTAATACAGGAAGCAGCAAGAAGAAGGGCAGAGGTTTTTGTTTTTGTCCCAACACTTTTGAAAGATGTGGCCCTTTCTTGTGAATGGCATCGACTTGCATTGGTTGACGGATGGAAACATCTCAAGAACAAACGTCGGCACTTTTTATTTCAAAGCACACCAGAGATATTTAATTCTATGCTATAGTTAGGTCATGCTCCCACAATGTACTGTATGTCATTGTTTAGGTTACTAGCTTATCGCATAATGAGAACAGCTTTACTCTCAAATGATCCTGATAATGACAGGCCCGGTCTATATTTAGCTCTTGTCTCTCTCTGACAGACCTCTCGACTGCCGTAGCTGGTAGGGAGAGCCGTAAACAAAGCTGGCAGAGCTTAGACAAGCATGTGATGGCTGCACTGCGCCGCCTGGACCGTTGGGTCCGGAGACAGAGAGGGGTGGAGGGATACGTGAATGGCTGCACCACATGAAGTTTACAGACACCACCACCACAGACTCTGGTTGAGGCTTGTGGTTCATCTCGGGGCTTTGACTGACAGAAAAGTCCTGCGAAAGACAGGGGGGGGAGGCTCGGTCGATAGCCTTCGGGATGCTGGTGGGGATTGTTGGTGAGGTTTTTCATCAGAGGCCGACCAATATGGCTGTCTGAATGAGGAGATATTTTCCAAGAGGGGAAAAAAAAGGGATGACTTCAAGCTTATGTTTTGGGGTCAGATGAGAAGAAAATGTTTGTGCATCAAGAATACATTTTCTTCTTAGTCTGGGGTGTTGGGTGGAGGTGCCTGTGGTAGGTGGTGGGTACATGGTAGACAGACCCCACCCAATTTCTTCAATCCTGGCTAATTAAAGGACCACAAGTCATCCATAGAGATGTCATGGGTTCAAAGAGAACTGGGTGTCCTCTGCTGTAATTTCAAACTACTGATTTCCTTTGAAGAATGCTATCCTTCATCAGGAAGACATAATGTCTGGCGCACCAAAAAAAACTTAAGAAAGCAAAGCAGCTTCAATTCATAGGCTCCGATGAATCAGAGGTTCCAGGAAAATCAGCAGCATCTTATTGTGTCATTGTTATTTTTCTGTCTCGTTTTTTTAATTTTATTTTAGCAAAACACCCGCATCTGATGTCAGTGTGTCATTGTCATTTCGAGAGTATAGTCTTGGAAGCAGAGCCGGGGTTGTGATTGAACTCTGAGAGCTGCCCCGGAGCTTTACTTTGAGGAAGAAACCACGGAACCACAGATAATGCTTTGCAGTCCACTGGTCTCAACTACTGTCATCAGATTTTCACTTTTTAGGACACTAGCAAAAAAGTTGTCGGTCCAGTTTGCATTGCACCAATGTCAAACTTGAGACGGTAGAAGAGCCCGCGGAGGAGACGTGTAGAAAGTTGCTGATGATTATAGAATAAATCAAAGAAACTGAAATGGATCAGATAGGACTTTGTAAGGGTCCGTAAGTGTCTGACGAGATAAATGAACCCCTCTCTCATCAAGAGGAGACACTACTGACACTGTCCTGCTGTTGGGATCATCTACAGTCATCTGGGCAGAGTTTATGGACAGAAAACAAAAGCATCATAGTGTCAGGCACACAATAAAAATGAAACCACCTCTGTTGACAGGATGAAGATGAGGAAGGCACGAGACACAAGTTCAAACACTGCAGAGTGTCTTCCTCGTCTACTTTCCACTGGTGTAAAGACTTTTCAGGAGACCGGGGAAGGCATCTCCCTTTCATCCTTCACCACAGACAAACATAGACATATAAAAACATCCATGTTGAAAAGTGGCAATAGTGATTTTAATTCCAGACAAACCCAATGTGAATAACTTAATTACAGAACGGGGGCAACCCAGCCCTTTTGAAAATTACACTTACAGTAAGACCTTTGAAGCAAATACTTCCTTTATCCTATTTTTTCTTTTGTTCAATGTTTTGTCTCTTGTAAAGCATGCCATTGACTACTGTGGTTTCTCGCGGGTCTCTGTCTTTCCTCGTCTGTCTCCATCTCTGTCAGGCATTCGCTCATCAAAGGCCTATCTGTTGGACGAGCATGGGAGCAGACATATTTAAAACCCCGGTTAGTGTGTTGATTTTAGGCACATTTTTACAGTCAATCAGCAATCCACATTCAGATTTAAGAATGTTGGATAAAATAATCAAACAAACTCACAGCTTTTGCTTTTGTAGCATATTAGGCGTTAAAGTAACCCACTGTGAAGCAAATACGTTCATCCTAAATGGTCAAATCTAGCATCCCAGTATGCCAATACAGTTTAGTTGCCTTTCCTCGTGGCCTTGACATTGACTCAGCCATTAATAGTATAGTCTCTGTACTCAGAGAGGACGTATTCAGAAACAGCATTTTGGTGTGAATGAAGATTTTACTGATTTGATTTCTTTTGTTGACTCGGGTCGCTTTCACACCTAACCTGTTTGATCCTTCGTCAGTGGTTCGTCAGATAGTCCGGTTCCTTTACGCTTGGTGTGATAGCTGTCAATCGAACCCTGGTGCGGACCAACAGTAAAACCGCAGAAATGAATTGCAGCATAAACCTCACAGGAATTTCATTTCCCCAATGTGTGTCCTAACGCAAGATGCGAATCGCCAAAACTGTTCAATGGACTAGTTACCTGTCAGTATAACGCCATGTTTACTCCTTTTCGTCCATCTGTAAAACGTCTGTGCTCTCAAGCAGCTACAACTGGTGTTGAGAATTAGCCAGGGGATTCTTTACAAACCGCTCCAAGTTTCTAACTGCCAACACAAGCAACACAATCAACTATTTCATCAACACAAACATGTGGTAAATAAAACCACCACACTCAGGTGAAACAACTTCAAAAGTGGAATGTGATTCCATGACATAATGCCCAGAAATGAAAACCAGACGTTTCCATTTTGTTTGAGAAGAATTCTCTTAATTCCTTTCTATTGAGCGGGGCGGTCTGATACAAGATTAAGATTTCCTCTACATTAGCTCATTTGTTCAACCCAGTAGAGGCGAAGCAGGAGGCCTGGCACCAAACCTCTACCTGAAGCCATCACAGTAAACCACGGGAAAGGGGAGAGAGGTGTGTTGTTTCACTCGTCCTCCTCTCAGGCAGGCGTAGGTGAAGCTCTGCCAGGTCTAAGCTACGGTGTTGGGTTTGGCAGTAAATCCGCTTGCTTTCCGATGATCAAACGCTTGTCGTTATTTCCCGCGCTTTCATGTAATCTCATAAAAAGGCCGACCGCTCTGATGGAGTTGAGCCTGCCTGCCAAGCCAGCCGGGCCTCCCATGCTGGCATCTCAGTGTGTGTGGCTCTGTTGATCTGTTAAATAAAAATCAGAGCTGGAAGGAAAACAACAAGGCTGAACAATAGCAGCATCCCGATGAGGATGCATTGAAAGTACACCACATTAGGGTCACTTCCTTTTCTCGTTATGCACAAAGGGGGGGGATTTTCAAAAGGCTACAACACAATATTAGGTGGATATATGAGGATTCTTTTGAGGTAATGTTATTGATGCTATAACAAAATATTTACCAAAACGTACATGAGTTGTGGAAAAAGGACGCTTTATGCTTTCATCTGAGAGTTTTGCACTGGGCAAAACTTATAGAAAGTCACCGCCATTTTGTCCCATGTAAAACTTAAAATTTGCGTGTGAAAAATAGGTGGAAGGAAGAGATGAAGCGTCTCGGTGGAAGACTAATAAAACGTCTGAAACCACCGCGACTCAGAACGAAAGAGACAAACATCAAAGTCAATATACTGGCTGTTTGATCTCCCCAAGTTTTTCCTCTCTTTTTAACATCACTGGCCCGTTTACACTCTGGTCTTCATTATCCTCCTCTGCCCTTAAAATCATTTAAAATCTATCAGGGTCTGACATGAGAAGGGAGAACGTTTCAGCTAGAATAAGAGCGAGCTGTGCAGTGACCACTCCGATGCACAACATTTACCAGCCAACATCACTTCATCTTCTACCAAATTACACATCTCATGGAGGATCTTGTGTCGCTTTGAACGAAACGGTCGGTAGTTGTAATGGATGTTCTGTTCTCAACCTCCAGGGAGGTTTATGGCTCGCTTTTTGACAAATGGGCAAGGGGGACATAAAACGCTGACACACACAGACACCCAGTCGCTCCTCAAATTAAATAAATCAATAACCATAAAAAGGCAGCTATTAAAGCAATGGATAGAAACACATTAGGAATAAAACTAGGATTTTGGCTTATGTGTAAAGGCTTTCAAAGACTGTGCAGGCCGCACACATCACTGATAAATGGATGTTGGGTGCCGGTGTGGTTGGGATGTATCAAACATGTGCTGGTAAGCCAATAAAGACCAAAAACATTCTGGCAGCTGCAGGACAACTCATTCACAGCTTTTTGAGATTTGGCCAGCTTTGGCAGGAGAGAGGGAACTTCGATGTTACAGATTCGCTATTGAAACATTTTCCGTGACATTAAGTATTCCTAAACACTTGTCAGGATATATGCCTGTTGTCATAACTGAATGTGCTCCATGTTTGTGTATCAGTGTCATCTTGTGTTTTCATGTTGTAGTATGTCGGCATATGTGCATGTGTACGAAGCCTCAAAGAGAGAAGGCCACTTGTGCCCATGGCGTCTGGTAGAGCTCGTGACTGTGCCTGTTTAACTCTACTAACAAAGCCACAAAGCCCATCACGCAACCCACAGATGTCCCACAGTACAGACAGGACTGCGCCGCAACCAACAAGAAGCAGTAATAAGCCCCCAGCCCACACACCATTGCACACACACACACACACACACACACACACACACACACACACACACACAAGCAAAGAAAACGAACACATACACTGACACAGAGGATCTAGTAGACTGCACTGAATCTTCTTCAGAACATTAAATGTGGCTCCAAACTTGGTCAAAACATACATTTTCTCATGGGACTCGCCATGCAGATAATTTGGGTTTTCAGATGTACGTACAAACTTTCTTTTTCCAGTCACAGTGCCCCTTTTACACCAGATCCAATTCATTGTTTTCATTAGGACTCGTTCCAAACTCACTGGTAAATGTTGAAGTCATTAATTTGGCTTAAATATAACGGAGAGAATAATCGATTGTCTGGTCGAAAAATAATGTTTAGCTATTTCGTTTAGACTTCAGGCATACAAAGACAGGCCAATGCAAATTACAGTGTAGTTATTGAGTAATTATGAGGTAATTACACAATAAATATGGGGTGCAATATAATGGTTACGGAAAACCAAAGAGGAAGCCTGAAAACAAAGAAGTAAAAACTGAATTACTTCTTTTAAATTAAAGGGTATTGTAATGAACTTGTAAACTAATTATGTAGTACAGAAACAAGAGCATTAGGGCTGGTTATGGTTTCAAAAAATGACAATGGCAGTACCACTACCAGTACCCTTAAAGCAATGGAATACGTCTTTCGGTACCCATCATGTGAATGGAAGCTTATCGCCGCCTCACTGCACAGCACTCACTCAGACAGCGTTTACTGCTGATAATGTTGTCCCCCGACCCACTGTGGCAGGAACACGTTGTCGAGAAAGCATAACCCTCCTGTCCAGAGGCAATTAATCGTAGAACACTTGCGGCGATTGGCTGCAAGCAAAACCAGACCAATTTTATTCTTAATATGGACACAAAAAGGATTAATTGCAGGTATCGTTTGACTGGAGTGGTTTCGATACTAGGCTTACTTGGTAGTGGGGTATTTTGGTTCATACCTTAAAATAACTGAGGACCAATGCCTAAGCAATAAAGCAAATAATACACCAAAAATGTGATAGCTAGCTTAGTGGATTGGCTTATTCAATGGTCTATAATGTTCTTTGGATTGAACACATACCCACAAGCCTTATGCCTTGTATACCTATAAGGGTAAGAACAACAAATAAGCAGGTTTAACTTGTTGAGATTGTAAGCTTCACAGCAAACAATCTTCTTTTTTCCATATTATGGGACTTTTTTTCAGTGAATCCTCTTCATCACCATGTTAATGTGGTCTATGGGGCAAATTTCCGGCTGAAATGTAATGTGCGAAGTAACCTGATGAAGGTCTATGTACTGAAACATTGTCACTAAATATCTCTGAATGCAAGTGGAGAAGCCAGTGTGCGGGAGTTATTTTGTTCTTCATTGTCAACCGTAGGCATTTTCTTATACGCACCTGTTGCCCTGTGCAAAAGTTTGCTTTTTTTAATGGCTCAAATGTAGGAAAATGTTTTAGTAAAAGTCCTCACAGCAGAGGTGAAATCAAGCTTTTTTTGGGGGAGGGGGTCCTTACATTCACAGTTAGGCTAGTTTCCAGTGTGGCCTGGGGCTGACATGCAACGTGGGCTCTGACTTCAAAGCCTCCTAAGAAAATATATAAATAAAAACCATTAGCCAGCCTGTTTTCTTTAGTTAACATTTCAAACACACTGCGGAATGGATCCTGTTTTCAGTCCCCTCTCTGTAACGCAAATGTTGATGTTGTTTTTCTGATGGTCCTGAGGCAAACTGCAGGCCCACAGCTGGGAAGTCCTCAGCTCCCTTAAAAAATGGCTGCACAAACACACCCGAGTCAGGCAGAACACAACCTCCTTTGGCCTGCGTGGACTTCCCTGCCAGCTGCCCGCTAGGATACAATTTGCCCTCAGCACAGCAGAGCCACAAGCAAAGGTTTCAATGTCAGGGTTGAACATATACAAACCCAGAGGTGGTGGCATCACAGAGGAGAAGGGACAGTCGATGCCACCGGAATACATCATTATATATCGGACATACCATTCTCCAGCATTGGGGGGTAACAGCCATTTTTATTAGAGACACTAAGAAGTTCATAAACAGAGCCACTTGACACAGTGAACTTAAGAATTAAGGGTGATCCTCTGTGTAGACAGATTACCACTTCATTAAACAAACCAAGATCTCAAGGAGTAACAAGCCCTTGGACACGCATACCACAGAGAGAGAGAGCGAGAGAGAGAGAGAGAGAGAGAGAGAGAGAGAGAGAGAGAGAGAGAGCAACCCCGATCCTCTAAGCCACATGAGACAGTAACATGCTGTCTGTCCCAGGGGTTATTACCATTCCAAACATTTATTGGAAGGAAATCAGAAAATGCGTGTCTTTTTCGTCTTTCCTTCTTACTTCTGCCCACAAAATTACATTCAAGCAATAAAAATTGTTTATATCTTAGGTACATAAATGCTTGGGAATAGCACTTTTGTGACTATTTCGAAACCCGCTCTGAGCTAAAATAACATCATAAAAAGACACATGAATCAGTAAAAATAATGCTCAAAAGGAAGAAAAAACAACAACCTTCCTCTGTTTCAAGTAGCTATTATAAAAAGGCACGGACAGCTGTCGAGAACAATTCGATGTGTGTGACCGCAGCGCGAGTTTAACCGGAATAGGCCATAAAAGTATAATGAAGCACTGGCTTCAGCAGCATGAAGGCATGCATGACAAAATCTGTAAAAAGTGAGGAAAGATATTACAATTATGGTCTGGTCAGCTAACTTTGAAGAGGGAGCATTTTAACAGAACTGTGTAAACAGTCATATTAAAAGGATTAATTAAACATTTTGGGAAGTACACGTATTTACTTCCTTGCTTAAAGGTAGATGATAAGATTGATACCATTCTCATGTCTGTGTGATTATTAATAGGTAAACAGCAGCTGGTTAGCTTAGCTTAGCATAAAGACTGTAAATGGGGGAAAGGTTAGCCTGGCTTCATCCAAATATGACAAAAAATCTGCCTACCAGCAGCACTTTAGCTCACAAATTAACGTTTGTATTTTCTGAACAAAAATCAAAGCATAAAAACGTAAATTTTCACTGCTTCATGTTGATGCACCAAACATATATATGTATATAGATATAGATATTGAAAAAGGATCCAATCAGAGACAAGAAACAGATGAGCAGTGACTTAGTGACACCACTGCAGAGGAAAAACAGACCTGTTCTCACTTCAAAGAGCCGGGGGGATGCTTTTAAAAATCACACCGGCAATAAACTACAACTGAAGTTCATCGCTTTTCCACGACATGAAAGGGATTTTCAAAGTTATGTCTCCTCGAGTGGTTCCCTCTCTCACTCTAGCCCTAAACAAAGTTCATATCAGTGGAGGGTTGGCGCTGAGGGTGTTTACATGGGAGGTGTTACCATGGGTGCGGTCTTATTGTTTACATTGTACTTTATATGATTTCTATGGCTAGCCTTTTGATGTCTTTTATCCTGTTACCAGGTTGTCAAAGTCTGACTCTACCGTCATGAAAGGACACAGCAGATGACAGGAAGGGCTCTGACAGGACAAAAGAGAGACAAGGAGATGCTGGCAGACTGCTGGCATTTTACTCCGTCTCTTAATTTGCAATTAAAGCTGTTGTCAGGAGTGCTCACAAGGAAAAAAAAGGATGGTACGGGAAAAACAAGGAGCGGGTCGAGGAGGTGTGACAGGTGACAGAGCCTGCAGTTCGATAGCTGTGACTGAAATTCGAGCAGAATCCTGAGCGGTTGCAGCTCCCTCCTGAGGCAGCTGTTTGAAACAGCATAAGCCGAGGGACACATCCCATATTTTCTATTTCATTTCAAATTCAGCTTCAGGAACCTACCGTGGGCTGTTGATTGGAACGTGCAGAAGTGCTTATTAACACACTATTATGTCTGTGTTATGATGTGGAGGGCTGATAACCAGCATGGTTTAACCAGATCTACATTTACTTGACACCATATCATCAGGACTTTGGCTTCAAAGGTTTAAAATACATTTGTGCCATGGAGTGCCGACTACTGCGCATGCAGACAAAAACTATGCACCGGGTGATTTAACTTGTCTCCTGATATGATCAACAATGCCCAAACCAGAGGAAACGCAAACATCTTTGCGTTTTACATCTTCTATATCTTGTACCGCTCGCTGCAAATCAACCTATTCCTTACGAAATGATGTGAACTGAAAATCTTTTGGGTGTGAAACGAAGAGCAGTGACACATATAGTAAGACCAGCAGTCTGAGCAACCGTCATTCATTCTTGTGTTCATTTTTACCCTGACGCATTCCACAGCTTCCTTTGATTCCCGCTCTTCACATGTGGCGGTCAACCCTGTGCCGAAGGAGAAATTAGAGGTAAAGATGACAAAAGCATTCTGCAAATTACAAGGCTTTGTGTTTTCTATTCTGAGCTCATGAACATGACATTCAGCCCAGCAGCACACTAGATGTTTGGCTCTTTCTTTGCAAAAAAAAAAAAAAAAAACACACAAAAAAAAACACAACAACAATATACCACAGCCGACTGGAAGTACAGACTGAAAAAAGAAAGGCCATAATTACAGCGGAGGATGAAGAGAGAGAGAGCGAGTGAGTCCCCATCAGGAACTCTCATCTGCTCATCTTCATTTGTCCCTCACGTGAGAGCGCGGTCGACTCTGGTCTTGTTTAGCAGAACATGTCAACAGTCATTCCAGTAATGACTATATATGCCTATGTCAGAGTGTTGGGCCCTCGATGGTGTTCTCTGAAGACTTCAACCCACTCGCTCAGGCTGATTTAAACAAAACATGATTATGATAGCTTTGTATCACCGTTCTCATAGAGTTAATCAGCTATGACAGCGGGGTTTCGGCTTGTGAGCCAAATGCAGCTTCAATATTTACAATTGTTTACATTTTCTTGCAGAATGGATATTATCTGTACATTTCTGTTGGATGTGATTTTTAAGTCTGCCATCTGGCCACGGATGAAAATGGACTGTCACGTTGACTAAATACTTATTTCAAAGATAAAAACGGAACAGACCCTTTGTGCTGTCCCATCACTGATGCATGTGTTGAATGAAGTGTTAACAATCTCCATTTCGACTCTTCCTTGATTCATCCCACACGTTTTCTCAGAGACCTCGACCATAGACTGGAAAGGCTCCTGCTAGAAAGGTTGTATTCTCAACAGCCCTTTTTGTTTCTCTGTCTCTCATCATTCAGACATTATTGGACATGAACTGTTTTACAGCCTTCATTGGGGCAAAAACCTTTGAGTGAGTGAAAGCAGATACTAATGTATCCAGATGCAAACAGATGCTGCTATTGGTGTGAGATTTAAAGAAGAAATTGATTTAAAAAAAAGCAAATGCAAAAACCATCTCTTTATCCAGGGACAGTGACAGTGAACGGTAAATTACAAGCTAGTCAATCTTTTGTTACGACAGAGCCAGGCTAGCTTGTTTCTCGTCCTTTTTATTTTATTGGACAGATATGAGAGTGGTATCAACTTATTCATCTAACTCTCTCCTCTCAGAAAGCCATTGGGTGTATTTCCTAAACTGTTGAACTGTTCCTTTAACTGTTTGTGGTCACATTAATATCAGTTTGGTTTCTAATATGTCTTCTTGGATCACAGCAAAAGTTTGCCACCAGAAGATTTAGGATGGAGATTTCATTAGCAGCCCTCCACAAATCTTCAAGTATCATTGCGTCGCGGCTTTGATCAGGAAGTCATGCCCATGTTTCCTTGACCTCTGCCATGTGGTGCCTCGTCTGTCTATGTGTGTGAGCGTGTGTGCACGCACGTGCAAAAAATGCCTGACCATCATTGTGTTTCCCTTCAGGCTCAACCTCCCGCTCTCAGGCGGATATCAAAGGCCTGCATTTACAGTTATCTCTGCTTGGCTGCGCCACGGAAGTAATCACTGCAGGTCAAGGGTCGGCGCTCTGGCCCAAGACTGAAACACAACGGACTGACATCGACTTCAAAGGAAAGTGATACTCTGACAGACTGTTGTTTTAGCCGGCAACTCTCTGGATATCATAATCAGGAGGGTGGAAAGGGACAGTAAGAGCGGCGGAGTGTGTTGTAGAGATGGGCGGGGGGGGGGGGACTTGTGTCTCAAAAGAGAGAACTACCTTTGAATAATTAGAGCCAACGAGATCAAAGAACCGGCTCAAGTTTGGTCTGCTTAACCTCTGTAACACAGACACACAGCAACAACAACAAAAAAAGTCATTTTATTCTGTTCTTTTGTTATTCCTCTGGTTGCTGAAACCCAAAACCATGTCGAACATAATGGAAAATGTTTGAGGTCTTCTTTTATTAACCAAAAACTGCTTTGATGTTTGATGTCTTTATTTGTTTTAGAAGAAAAAAGAGAGGGGGCAATATGGCATGCGAGCGATCTTCTTTTGGTGAGAGCACACAAAAGGGGTGTGGTGGGGGGGATGATATGAGAGCAAACCATGCCTGTTCATTCTACATAATCAATTAAACATCATTATCGGCCCTTTCAAGAGTCCCGAGTTCAAAGACCAGTAGGAAATGATCAAAGTGACAGCATTTTGTTTGAGCACTAACCCCTTCCTGCTACTGTGTCCCGCTCTTCAGCAAGTTCACATCTTCACCAGAGACCAGACGGAATTACGAACGTCGAGCAAGCTGCTTTGCCGCAGCGTGTACTCCACTGTTTTGTGTTGATCCTGCAAAAGAAGATAAATCAATAAATTGACTCAAACACCCTGTCACATTTGCATGTGATCTGCGTTTTGTTATTTCTAGGCATTGTATAAAATAAAATGCCTGAGAGGAGTGTTGGGAATCGAGGATTGCAGAAGTCTTCAATGTTAGTGGCTCTCAGGGGGAACATAAAACAGCTCTGCTATTGTACAGTAGGAATTATTCACACCAGTTGTCACAAACTACTGATGTACTGTGGAGTACAGTAGGTAGGCGGCGACTTTCATCACCTAAAATTGAGTTGCACTTCGGCAAATCTGCGTGAATTACAGCAGGTTAAGTGGAAACAAATTGGATGTGATGCAAAGCTATACAAATCTTTTTCTACATGTCTCTAAAGCAAAACCACAGACCGTCATATGAGTGTATACGTGCTCGGCAACTGGACACTTCAAATGCGTAGCAGCGGCATGAAAAGGAGCCTCTGCAGCTTGCTGGGTGTGAAAACAGGTGGAGGAGGAGGAGTCGGGGGGGGTGGGGAGTATTTCACTGACATCCTGTCAAGAGGGAAGGGCGCACGGGTGGAGCAGCATCACAGCGGGCGTAAGAAAAGTCAGCGTTTCGGGATGGTCAGCTGGAGGGTACAGGAGGTCAGAGAAACAGTGTGTGAACTATTCAACACAGGGCCACAGCATCCTGGTCTCACCACTGCATCCTTGTCGGCTTTGAGTTTAGACTCGGTGACAGATCTAAACCACTGACACTCAGTCAGTCTTAGCTCTTCCTCAACGCTGCATTGGAGCTATATGAAAGCTCTAACCCAATATCTTTTCCTTAACTTACAGACGCCAGATGTCAAGAGTAACATATGTGGTATCGCATCTTTTTAAAGGGCTCCAAGTGACCAAAATGGTGCAACATGGGCCGTTTGTAGTTCTACTACAGCTTATCTCCATTTACAGATGCTCAAGCCTTTTCTTTTTTTATCAGGGTCATTCTGTTGAGATCCCTTAATTGTCCGCTAAAAGGCTTGTATGTGCTAAACATACCCACAATTATCAATGTGTGAAGGTATCTGTGGTATTGCTAACAGCAAATTTAATAACGTAGCCTAAATAATAAACTTGGCAAGAAAAATCCATTTGTATTTTGTCAGGTCTGATCATCCGCTGTGTAAACCTGTCAACAAGGCATTGGTTGTACGAGACTTTGGTGTTGCCTTAGGGTACAAGCTCTTATGCAGTGCATTATAGGGGCACTAAGGGGGAAGACATTTGATCTAAAACCCAAGTGGTGGTCTGTTTTGTCTGTAACAATTCACACACATACATAGTCATTCACACACACATAGGGATACCGCTGAATCATGCCAAAAAGGCTATTTGATCAGCGTTAGACCTGGGAAGAGGTGATGTCCCATCCGACAGGATTCACACGCTCCCCGCTCTCCAGCACAAAAGGGCAGAACAACAATATTATGGCGTCCACTGAGTGCCTGCCCCCCAGTAAAAACATTTCTGTGAGAGTGGGCTTGACCTACCTCTTTTCTCGTATAAAAACACAAAGCCGAGTGTATTCCGACAGCTGCTGCCCGGGTGCCCTGTGGAGAACAGAAGGAGAGCTTTGAAGATCTTGACCTTCTGGAACAATAAAACGCAATCATCAAACACTCTCCCGAGACAGACCGCTGACCCACAGATCCAAGTGGCTGCTCGACATAATTCATATTAAACTGTAGGGCTCACTCTGTGTATGTATGCCTCTGCATGTGTGTTTGATGCTTGCAGACACTCCTGACTGACAGCACGTGGAGTAGAGTTTACTGCTGCTGTCTGAATCTGAATCAGGCCCGCCTTCCAATGCATGTTTGTTGACACACGCGCTACTACAATGTCCTTTCTGAATCAAAGTATCCATTTGTCTGCCATAACTCAACTCTTGGCAAGAGCCCAGTATCCTGCTTTATAGCGTAGACTTTGTATTCCATCACCTTGAGTAAAGGGAAATAAAGGAACAGTTTTGCATTTTGGGACATATTTTCTGTTGAGTGAGATGAGACAAATGAACCTTGACTGTTCGGTATGTATGAAGATAAATGAATCAAAGTAATTTAAAACAGCTAGTCTGTCTCTATTGAAATTCACCACCCAGAACCTGCTCACTATGGGGCAACAATATTGATCACTATGGTGGTATCAGATTGATAACTCAAAAAGCCTTGATGCTACTTCCCTGTAGTATCTATAAGCCTGCCGGAAGAGAGGTCAGAATGGTTCGGGGGTAAAGTAGCTCCATGGTCAAGGCAAGATATCTTTAAGTGCTGCTATTTACCACCTCGAGAAATACACCAGGTGACAGTTTTTTTAGCGCAAACTGTAACAGAGGCTCTAAACATTGAAGCAGAGCAGAAACAAACCTGCCCCACCTTTCAGATCTCCAGCTCCCGCGTATCACCCAGAAAGACATCAGTAAAAATAGATTCAAAAACAAGCTTTTGATGTTAAATAACCTTGTATTAGCATAACTGGCAAAAGGTGTTGCAGGGCAGAGATGCCAGCTGGGTCCTCTTGCTCATCGCGCAGGGGTCCGAAGGCCCCCTGTCTCCGTCCACATGTTAATCTTTACAGGGCACTCAAGGAAGTGGCGTTGACAGCCTAGGTTCGAGGTCAGGAAGGGGCCAGGGGTCAAGCACTTCCTGCTGACATGAAAGCACATCCAAGCACACCTTGCTCTTGGTATCTGTCGTCCGCCCCCCTGACCATCTGTACCTACATAATCTAGGGCTCATCGGGCCCAAACAAAAGCCATGTGTTAATTACCTTTGAAGGTGTAATGACTTCAGGGCCGCAGCCGATCTTCATCTGGTTTCAAAGCGAAGCGAAGGCCGGAGAACAGGTTACGCTTCAGACACGTTACAGTTGTCCTCTCCTCTACCTGCCCGCCGTGATTTCATTTTAGAGGGATGACCATGCCTTTTGGTTTGAAACGCCGTCCCGTGTCAAATCCAGAAGCACACAAACCGCTTCACTCTTGCTTTTGTGGACTCTTAAATAAGTAAATTAAGGATAAAGTTCTGACACGTGGATTAGGCCTACACCTGTCATCCAGATGTGAGGGCATTCGCTTCAATGGAATTTCATTTTATTCTCTCGGCTTAATTGCTGTTGTAGACCGCACTTTAGGAATATTACTTGATGGTTGTAGCACCGAGTATTTAGTTCGACCTTTTCTTAATTTACATACATCCTTTTCTCAGTTTACAGACCTACAGTGAAGAGAAATGTGTGGAATTACTCATAGAATGACTAATAAACTATATGCAGTTCACATTTATTGCCTTATCCGGCTCTTTTTTTCAGGCGGTGTGCAAAAGGTGCCAAGATTCCCGTGATTCCAGGGATGTTAACTATAAACTGATCAAAACCAGAGAGACATAGCGAAAGGTGCTGGTAGCAATCTGCTCATTAGTCATCACAAAAACAAGATGATGAGTCCTGGTGACGGCTCTTCTTGTACCCTTTGTGAGTAAAGCCTGAGCAACACTTTCTTCTTCCCACAAATGACCACCTTCTTCCTGCCGCAGAAGAAAGGGAAACGGGTGCCGAATATTCCCAAACAGATACGTTACCGTGTTTTGAATAAATATTTCCACTGGCCAACCACAGGTGACCTCATGAGCAAAGATGAGATGGGAAGAAACCCAGATTTCAGAGGCGTAGTCGGTGCATAAGTAGTATTCTACCTCTGTTAAATTGACTTCAATGCGTCTCAGTCAGTGTTTCGAATTAGATCACACAATGATGATTATACCTAATGGTGTTTGTAAGAGGATATGTGCTGTATGCATCAGAATACATCAAAGAGCAGCGCAGCCACATGAGTTATGTTCCGTCATTCTCTACATCCTTTCTGCTGAGAATAAACAAACACTCTCTCTAATCCTTTGAAACGCTTTTTTTTTTTTTTTTTTGAAAATCCTCAACTCTAGTTTCCAGTCAGCGGACGGTCAGGGGCCCCGCAGGCACCTCTTGATCCTCGGGGCATCTACAGGAGAGTCTGTATGATGTGGGGAGGAGCACTAGTCTGCTCTTGACCTACAGGTGAAGACAGAAAGCGGTCCTGTGAAGCTGGGCCGAGAGGCAACGCTGCCAGCCAGAGAAGTTGGATATAAATATCCAACCTCGCATGGCGGTTTCCTCCAAAAACAAACACTTCAGATTCTACCTTGTAATTTATCACTTCTCCCTTCCCCATGGGAAAAATCAAGAGAAGGGAAATGTTGAGTTGAAAGATTGCAGTGTGTACAGTTATAATATATTATGTATATTTATTTTCCATATTTCATTTTGTCTCTTCATGTTGCCTATTCATATTTATTGAGCTCCATCTGGATTCACTAGTTAAAAAAAAGAAGGAAAAAAACTCTTGCAAAACAAGGCCGAAGTAAATCTTCAGGCAAATACCTCACAGCGCTAACAGTTCGAGTACTGTTAGTTCTGAATTTGAATACTGTATGTATGCCACACAAACGTCTGTGTGTCTCAGATGTGTGTTTCTTTTATTTTGAGACCAAGGGTGTAAAGGCATGGGACGATGATTTCAGATTCCTGGGAGAAAATTCCCAGGCCTGGAAGAGCCTGTGGAAATTAATCAAGTAGCAGAGTGATGTCATTCTGATGAAAGGCAGCCTGTCAGACAGTTGGCGACTATGGGTGCTCTTTGGCATGGGCCACAGCCCCGCTGTACACCAAAATATGACATCAAAGCAGGTACCAGGCCAGGCCAAGAGGCTGGCACTGATCATTGTCTTCTTTGATTACAGTAGCCTCATCTTCTTGCTGGGAGGATAAAAGAAAACGGCTGCTTGGTGTTAAGAGAGTGTCAAAAATAATGAGGCGCATACCAATGCGCTAATAGTGTCCCAGTGGCTCGGTGGATGGAAGCGCGTACCGTGTACATACAACATTATGGGCAGAGTTCCCGGACAGGGATTAGGTCGAGTCCAAGACTGCATGCTTCTCAGTGGACATTTCCAGTGACTTTTGCCGTTAGTCTGGGACTAGATCTTAATCTCTGTCTGAAAAACCGCACCAAGAGTTATGACCGACCATACGTTGCATGTCAACAACTCTTTATTCTTTGTGTTCTTCATGAAATAAAAATCTTTAAACAAAAAGAATTATGCTAACCCTTAATTAACTCCTTTCTACAGCAATTCTTTAAGGTCTACAGTCTCAAAACAGTTTAAAATACAGCTCTCACATAATTGAATAATGACCATGTTTTACAGCAGGGTGTGGACTTCAAAAGAATTTCCCCGTAGAGACCAGGTTAAAGGACAGAAAACGAATCGCGTGTTGTGGCTATACTGTCATGACCTATAATAAGGGCTTTTCCATGTCCTTTGGCAAATCTCTGGCGTAAATAAACATTTCCAGGACAAAAGGGCCTGATTCTCCTTGTGTCTCGGTGGAGATGAGAATAAGCGCAGGGGAAGGGCTGCCGCCTCTCTGATGATAATAATAGCAGGTTTCGAATGGTAAGTGGTCTCGGCTCCCTCCTCTGTCGCTACCTGGCACAGCAGGGCATTGCGAGGGGTGATTCAGGCTCGAGGCATGAATGGAAAACTCCTCCTGGAGGAAGGCCGCACGCTCACGCACCGGTACATCCAAACAGCCAGTTCCACCTCACTCATCTTCCTGTTCGACAACACATTCCTACAAGCATGCATGTGCGTCCGTGCTAACACACACACACACACACACACACACAAACAACCCATCCATCATGTTTAGCATGGATGACGTGACAGAACTGTTTACAGGCGACCGCAGCGATTTTGTGACCGTCATTCAGATGAAGGATCAACAACAAACAGCTGACCTGAACTATTTGATTACCCCTTGGTGCCGGAGAGACCTTTAATGCAAGCTGTCCTATCTTGAAAGACTTCATTTTTATCAAACAGGGCATCATCTGTAACCAATAGACGGCCTCCTCTTACAAAATGAGAGCCTGCTCAACAGATGTCTCCTGCTTCTCTTACTCTCTCTTACTCCCCATTTACATCCACATCTTAGATGGCACCTCTTGACTTGAGTTAGGATCAAGGTTGTTTACCGATTCTCTGGATAATATCAGGAACATGTGGTGGGGGGGGGGGCACATGAAAGGGAATCTACAGTGTGTTAACACCCAAAAACCTCTGTACATGTTTGTTTGGGGGTTTTAAACAATAGTTGCAACACGATATTAAGGGGACCTGCTTACGTGAGGTTTGCCTCAAGGTGACACAGCACAGAAGCTGAAGTGCTTTGGAGGGATAGCCTAAAACGTCAAAGCTCTCTAACATTACAGTCACATCAACTTGTAAATAAAGCTGTCATCAAAATAATGCATGAATAATATCTAGAATATATACTGTATATATATTGTTTTTTTCCATTTCTAAGTGCAGCATAGTGACTGTATTCGCTATGATAAGCAACAAACAAAATGTTAAAGTCTTTTAAAAATAAACCAGCAGAGAAATGAAGAAATTACTACAATTTACACAAAACCTCTGAAGGTTTCAACAACTTTTCAACTAATTTGTAACACCTGAGTAGTATTCCATACAGTTCCAGTTCCCTTATCTTCCCGGCTTTTAGCAGATTTCCACACTTAAACACTTTGTGGCATAATACCACTAAATCTCAGGCTTTGCTGTTGTGACCTTCGTGGGATTCAGTGCTACGGTTGAGTTGCATAATCCCTAACCCAATATCATGTGTTTTATGCTGGTGCTGACTCGTGCTAGCGCTCTGTATGGGAGAGGGTGGCAATTTAAGGGAATTTAAAGAAAGTCCTCTATGAAACATAAAAGTTTTATGGATGGTGATCTCTCCTTTGTTCTTCCAATGAGGACCTCCACCTGTTTCTGATGATGTGAGCCAGAGTCTGTCCCTTTCAAGAGGCTGATCCCTCCTGATCTCTTTGATGTAACCTGACCTAACAGTTCCAACTAGGATTTGATGATCTCGGATGGACCCTCGACAACAGCATGTGCAAATCAAAACTAACAGGCACGAGGAGACGGACGGTGGGGATGTGTGAGCAGAACTGGCAGGCTGCGCAGACGGAGAGAGCGCTCACGGAGCTATGATGTGTTCAAACACCAGGCAGGCAACAGTCACATGATCAATGCTGCCAGCCCAGACTTAAGCAGTAAAACCTGTGGATCTGTGAGGGCACATGCAACTGATCGGAGATGAAAGACAGGCTTTGACTTTCACAGGAGGCCTAGAGTCGGGGAGGGGGCTCTACGGGGGCACTTCTGAGGGACTGCCATCAGAACAGCTGGGTCATTTTCAAATGACCTAATTCTAGGATTAATCCATTCGGACTTGCATGGTTAAATTTGTGTCTAAGCCACACGCAGACGATGGGAGGCAAAGCAAAGGGGAGAGAGAGAGAGAATTACCAGTGAAAGCCATGAAAGGCTTAGCACTTGGAGTTCAAACAAGGTGCAGGGTAGAGAACCACTGTGCACCAACAGTAGCAAAGCTAACCAGTGTGTCTGTCTCCAGCCTCACACTGTTCGGTAAATTTAACACAGAATCTACACATTTAGATCACTCAAAGCGCGAGTGTCCGCGGCTCACGCTCGGGTCAGAGGACTTTTCGACACACACCGCCGGGGCATCTCTTCATGGTAGCGTGTGTGTCAGAGGCCAGCGTCCATCTGCGAGTGATTTAAGGGTTACATTTTTCGCGATGACGTGTGATAAAACAGGGAGGTATGGGTCAAAGTGACCAGACTCAATCTGTGACAGAGCCTCTCATCCTGGGCCCTGCCACATGTTTTAATCTATACAAGCATCTGTTTTGAAGTTCCCGATGAATACCATCAGTCCGGCTGGTGACTTCATATCCATCTTACCTGGCTCAGAGGACTTCGACACCCTTTAGGCACACTGATTAGCCACAGGGATAGAGGTTCTTTTTCTGAGAGGATGTGAAGCAGTTTTAACATGTTGTTGTGCTCACGACGCACGTAAGCAGTTTCTAACATGCCCAAATGTGTTCTGTCTGGCTGAGTTTCTGTCATAACATTTTCAGTCCCCGAAGACGAAGGTGTCAAGCTCAGCTCAGACTGATAATTATAATGAACGTGTCATTCATTGGTTCTCACAAAAACAACATCTGATATCTGAAGAAACTCAGCTCTCAGTGCCCCAACATGAGGCCCATGAATTCTCTCCGATCTCACAGCCAAAGCTGATATACTGCATCAAATAAGAAATCATCAATAAACTACGTGTGTACAGGTAGACTGCAGTCCCTTTGAAACTAAACTGAAGGACAATCTCTGCTTCACATGGGAATAATGAGCTCAATCAAAGACAAAAGTCGCCATGAAGTGTCACCTCGATGAATAATCAACGTTATTCTTGTGTAATCACTGCGAGCTGCACTGTAACATAAATGTGTCCTTAGAATGAGAGATTGTTGGAGGGAAGCCTATATACCTCAACCGTAACGAGGCATTCCTGTGTTAAAAAGCTGGCTTCCCATCACAATGCTCATGCTCGACTTAAAATATACAGTAGACCAGGAGAGTTTGGAAGAGACTGAAGTGGGAGTGAGGAAGCGAGGCCAGGGGGGGAGAAAGAGTGATGGGTGCTTTGATCTTTGGAGGCCCCGTCTGGATTAAAATAAAAACAAGTGTCCAAGTCCTTTTCTAAACCTTAAGAAAACATGAGCAGCTCAACTAGTCAGAACTGGAAGTGATTCCTAAAAAGAGGTAGGCTGTGTGTGGAGTTTTTTTTTTTTTGTGGGGTGGTGGATGATACTCTCTAAACAATGTTGTGTTTTTATTTGCCTCGTAAAAGTAAAGCCTTAAAATACGTGAACTAATAATAACAATAATAATTTCGCTTATTTAACAAGGCTAAGTCTGACTGATTTTCTTGACCAAATATTGTTGGAACTCTTCCCAAGTTTTGATCGTGTTTTGTTTCCCCCCCCGCACTTGATTTTCAAGCAAGTGTGTAACAAAATGCGTATTCTCACTTCATAAATTTGTGGTGGAATGGGAAATTTCAAGCATTTCAAGGCCAATAAAAGCCACCACATCAAATGAATCATCGCGGATCAAAAGAACCAACGCATGGACATGTTTTCCCTATATACATTCTAAAAAAGGGGATAGTCTTCCACGCTTGATTATGCCCTGAGTCCTGCCCCGCTCCTGCGATTGGCTGGACGGACACTCATGGGGGGAAAGTTTGAATAAAATACAAGAGCATGGCACCAGTGTTGTCGTTCAAGCTTGTGTGCTTGGTCCAGCAGCGCTTGAGTTGAGCTTGGTAGATGGGAAAACGGTTGTAGTCGGACTCTTTGAAAGATTATAATATATCCAGACAACTCAGCGGACTGTAATTAATTTAAAAGGACTTTTTAAATTTAGTTGACATTCAATTGAAGCGTTTCTAGGAGCGGGTGCCACGAGTTGTGACGTCTTTTAAAACAGTGCGTAATTGTCGTTTCTTTCTCAGCTGCATCGGTAAAAGTTTGTGTTTCCCCTGACGAGACGTTGCTTTTTGAAGAAAGAACATCTCACATCTCCGCGATAAGATGACAGCGATCAGAATGCTTTCATCAGTGCTGGTGCTGGTGCTGATGCAGTCCGGAGCTCTTTGCGCACGGAGGTTTCGGGGTGGCCGCAACCCACAAACACGACGCACACCACCACCTCCTCCCACATACCGGGCGGATCGGGGTGACACCACGGAGAGCTTCCCTCTGGATTTCACCGCCGTGGAGGAGAACATGGATAACTTCATGACACAGGTGAAGAACCTCGCGCAGTCCCTCTACCCGTGCTCCGCGCAGAAGCTCGACTACGACATGAAGCTGAACTTTTTGGGGAACACATCGGTCACCTGCAACGATGGAAGTCCTGCGGGGTATGTACCAATTTAGAATACACGTGTACAGCGTGATCTATCTTATGAGTCGATCGCCAGGGTCAGCTGTGCAGCAGTGCGACCTGGAGCTGTAGGAGCAATTGTTGTTTAGCTTCAGCAGGGCTCAGCCCTCGCTGCTGGTCATCCTGCTACCCAAAGTAACGCGCATGTATCTGGCCTGAGGACAACAATGGTCGTCTCAGCGGAGATTCCTCTTATTGGGACTGGTTTTTTCAAAAATGGTTTTCCTCTATAAATGATAAATAACCAAAATAAATGGGAGGGATTTTCAAAAGAGAGCTATGCCCTAGGACAGAATAACGGGATGAGATAAACAGCTGCTTTGCGTCAGCTAAGCGTGAAATTTGCAGGATAGCCACATGGCCTATGCTTCATTTCCGTTGCTTCAAATTAGAATGCAGGGTTTGCTCTGCAGAAAGTTTAGATTTAAGTTTTCAGACCCCAGTCCATCTCTCTATCTCTCTTTGATTGCAGAGTGTATAGCACACTGCTGGATTATGATTTGAATTGGATTATGAGCCGTTTAACAGTATGTGTTATTTACTTGGCTACTTTAAAACGTGTACTATTTGCTCTTAATGGCTCCTGGTAGTGTCTGGTAAAAATATATATATTTTAGTCTATGGTCAATGAGGTAAACAATAGATCACTTCATTTGTTTGCCATGATATCCACTGTTGACATTGTTGTAAAGCAAAAATCCATTTGGCAGCAAGAAAGGCTGAATGATTGAAAGCGATAAGCCAATGGCACTAAAAGCACATTAATATCAGACAGATCCACTGCCTCTTATATTGTATAGTACACAAACAATCCTCAGTCATATGGACTCTTCAAGTCAAGTTGAATACTGTAAGTTAAACTGATTCCTGTACAAATAATACTGATAATTAAGGGAGGTGGAGATGAATCAAGCACAAGTTAGTTGTAAAAGTTGTTATTTTTATTTTATTGTTATCCAAAGACGGTGGATCTCTCTTGTGTCTCAAACTGTTAACATATCATTCTGCACAAACTGTACCACAATGAAAGAACAGTATTTAAAATGGTATGCCCCTAATAGGCTTAATATAGCAAAACTATTGAAAAGCACAACCACAACAATGTTGTGCATTCATTATTATTTGAGAGTATTTTATAAATGCTTTACTGTCAAGGATGTCTGTTCCATATCAGGAGGCTTTGATGACGTATCTGTGCATAATACCTTATCTGGGACCAGTTCAGTGACGGGCAGACTTTGTTTTTTATACGTCTCTTTATGGATTTACTATCCTGTCTAATTCCTGTAAAACCCCGAAGTGCCTGGTGGAGAGAGCTGTCTGTTGGCGCGGTAAAGCTCTCAGCTCTTTAGAGACGCAAGGGACAGTTACTGGCAGATGGCCGTTTCATTCACCACCATGGCTGTTGTCAGTTGAGATGCTAATCCGTCGTCTACCAACAGTGGGTTTTTTTTCACAGAGGTATTGTTACAGTAACAGATAAACAAGGATGCAACAAGTAAAATCATTCACAGGACGGTGTGTGATTCACTTTCTGGAGTCACACTTGTTAGAGTGAGAGTGATGATGCACCCTCTTGGCTTGTTCAGCTTTGCCAAGCCCGCCTTCACTTTGTTGTTTGGAAGTAGTGAGTAGAGTGCAACTGTCTTCAGCCTACATCATTGACTGTGCCTCGCAATAATAGCACAAGGCATTAACGGCAGCCAAAGTGTGATTCAGAGTCTGAGGAAACAGCACAGAGCTTCAGCCAAGTCTGTTTTCTTTTAAGTCACTGAAGTTTTTTTTGGTAATCCCTCCGGTTTAGTCATTGGTAAAGTCGGGTGGATACTGATTGAATAATATATGAAAAAAAAAAAAAAAAATCTTTCAGCATCACAGTCGCACATATAAAAATCCTGTTGAAAAGAGGATGATGAAGCGTCTGACTTGAGAAGGTCCAGCAGAATGCGCATGCCCTCTTCTGGACTGACAACATACAGCACACGTCTTCTATACATATATATTCTATAGCGTGCATTAACTTCTTGTTACAATTTTAACCTGGCACAAAAACATTTGGGTGCAGTAGATGGGCATTATCTTGGACATATATGGATCCCAAAATGAAAAAGACAGTCTGCGTGTGTTGACATCTAAGCACGTCAATTGAGTTGTTTCATTTTACCAGATCTCTTTATCATCACTGCGGGCCGGAGCCTTGATTTTATCCATGACGTGTGTGTTGATGAATGATGATCAGATGAACATGAGGAACACCGTCTGTAAACTACAAACAGGATAATGGAGAGTGTATCTCCTGTTTGATCAATTTCCTGAGTGCTAAACCGTACACATAACCTCATTGTTCTCTCCTGTGTACTCCTTGGATACATATTGGCGAAATTGCATTTGTTGCTGTTGTCGGTCACCTTGCAGAGATAGGAATCAACAACAGCATAACAACATATCTTTGTTTGGCTTACAGTGATGGTGTCCTATGTGTTTATGTTTCATACTTGGATACCGTCACTGATGGTAGAAACAGCGCAGATGTTTTCAGTGTTTATCTCATGTTTCACAATTGTGGAATGTGGTTTTTATCTATTTGTTGTTTAGATATATTGTTATTCAGGCGGTGTAAAATAAGCCTTAAGGGTATTTAGTATCACATTCGCATATATTAAAGCATTATCGACACGTCTGCTATGCTGTGTTGATTTGATATTCTTTGGTCTCCCATAGGTACTACCTGAAAGAATCCCGGGGCAGCAGACGCTGGTTGATATTCTTAGAGGGTCAGTATTAATATAACTCATGTCATTATGTTTCTCTTTGATGAATAATTCTAGACAATGTGTGTGATACACTCCCTGTGTGTTTTTGTTGTTGTTGTGTGTATCTATGTCCAGGCGGCTGGTACTGCTTCAACAAGGAGAACTGCGACAGCCGATACGAGACGATGAGGAGACTGATGAGCTCATCCAAGTGGCCCCAAACTAAAACAGGTCAGCTTCAGCTATTTTGTGTACTTCACTATACGCTCCCATAAGCACCCCTGTTGCTCCACCTGTGACCTGAAGAAGCAAATCCTGACCCCGAAACAAGGGCAAAAAAGTAGCTAGATCCTAATGTCTTCGTAAATTAAAAGGATTGGATGTATCTGTCACCCCGTCATAATGTAGGTGCGGTGTAGGGCTACCTGGCGCCCGCTGCTGTAGGAACAGAGACGCTTCCCTCTCTCATTGCAGTTTAATAACTGTAATCCACGTGGTAATGATGATGAGGAGGAAGAGGATGTGTCTGGGAGTGCCAGGATGGCTAATGATACATGTTGATCTGTCTCTGCAGGCACAGGGATCCTGTCTCCGCTGCCTGAGGAAAACCCTCACTGGTGGAACGCCAACATGGTGTAAGTTGGCTAATGTTTGTGTGTTTATTGAAGCTCAATTTTGAATCACAGCTGGGAACTTTAACTGTATGTCGGTGGTGCAGGTTCATCCCGTACTGCTCCAGCGACGTGTGGAGCGGCGCTACAGCCAAAACAGAGCAGAGTAAGACATCACTGACTCATCAAAACAAACCTAACGTGTAACCCTCTTTCAAAAAAAACAAGTTATTCTAAAGTTCTACTCTCTCTGTGTTGTGTGTAGGTGGTTATGCCTTCATGGGCTCACTGATTATTCAGGAGGTTGTGAAGGACCTGCTGAACAAAGGTCTGGACAACGCAAAAGTTCTCCTCCTAGCAGGGAGCAGGTGTGTTCACGTGCGAACATTTTGCTTGTGATTTCAAATAAAAAATCGTAGACATTTCACTCAATTCCTGTACAGGTGTTTGTTAAGAATATGTCATATTTAATGCGTGCAGTGCGGGTGGTACTGGAGTCCTTCTGAACGTGGACCATGTGGCAGAGCTGCTGGAGGGCCTGGGACACACCGGGATACAAGTGCGAGGCCTGTCTGATTCTGGCTGGTTCCTGGACAACAAGCAGTACCACTGCACGGACTGCGTGGACGCTGTCAGCTGTGCCCCCACGGAGACCATCAAGAGAGGCATCAAGTACGGGAGCCAGCGAATATTATCATAAAAAGACAAAAGGATTTGTGAGATGGACTTATTTCAGTACGGTGACGAGATCATCGGGTGGCTAACCTTGACACCGTGTATCCTATCTTTTCACCTGTCCCATCAGGTACTGGGGAGGAGTGGTACCAGAGAGGTGCAGGCAAACCCATGAAGGAGAGGAGTGGAACTGTTTCTTTGGATATAGAGTCTTCCCATCAATAAAAAGTGAGTTTGGGGTCTCATTCTGTACCTGTTTGGCACAGAGTAGATATATACTATCCTGTATGTATATATGCACAATAATCTTACATTCATCTTTGTCCATTCTGCCTGTGCAGGCCCTGTGTTCGTTGTCCAGTGGCTGTTTGATGAGGCCCAGTTGACAGTGGACAACATCCAGCTGACAGGCCAGCCTGTGCAAGAAAGCCAGTGGCGCTACATCCAAAACTTGGGCATTGAACTGAGGAACACACTCAAAGATGTCCCGTAAGGCTTCGTCTCTTTCAGGAGGAGAATTTAAATAGGATTATTGCACGGATTCCCATTGGTTTATGTGTTGTTGCTTTCTATTCGCAGGGCTATGTTTGCTCCAGCATGTCTATCACATGAAGTTATCACCAGAAAGTGAGTATGATTTAATTTACAAGCCCCCGTCATCCCAGTGCATCATCACCAGAGGACACGAAACTTTGTGTCTGAGACTCTCTACTTGTGAGCTGACAGCGCCCTCTTGTGTTGTGTTCTAGTTACTGGATTGACGTGCAGGTTAAAGGCACCTCCTTGCCCCGGGCCCTGCACTGCTGGGACCGCAGCCTCAATGACAACAGGAACAACAAGGCTCCACCCAAAGGCTGCCCCGTACATCTGATTGACAGCTGCCCGTGGCCACACTGCAACCCCACCTGCCCCACCATCCGAGACCAGTTCACCGGACAAGAGATGAACGTCATTCAGTTCCTCATGCACATGGGCTTCGACGTGCAGAAGATGGCCCAGCAGCAGGGCATGGACCCCAGCAAGCTACTGGGCATGCTCAGCAGCGGCAGCTAAAGGGACACACATACAAACAGCATCTCCAAGCTAAGCCCAATGCAGGGCTGGCTGGTCTCTCTGGCCAGTCTCCCATGGCTGATACCTCCAACTCCACCTTCACAACCCGTTCTACCTATAGTCAACTCCCCTCTGACCTCATTTACTTTAGTTTCGAACCTCAGTCAAACACAGTGGCTTTTATTTGTCCGACAATCCCTTTTTCCTCACAACTGGTGACAAGTACGGGGGCAACACGCCACCACAACAAGGCACAACTCTCTGCTACTCTCCATTTAAATTATCTTTTGCTTTGTAAAAGAAAAGAAATATCACAGATGTAATCCAGTTTTAAGGATGCTCGTTGTTGTTTTATTCATTTGAATATTATTTTCATCCTTCCATAGATTATATTTAGTCATTGTTTTAAAAAAAAAAAAGAAAACACCACAATGACGTAAGGATGCTGTCTTTGTTCAGTTGTCAGTATAGAGTATATAAGGGTCTAATTTAAAATAATAACTGAAACCTGAGACTGAAACCACAAAAGCCTTCATCGAGGCAGTAACAGATAACAGATAGGATAAGATGAGAAAGGCACTGGATCAGAAAGGATATCTTGTATTTACTTTTAAAATAATTGAAAGAACGGTAGCGAGACACAAATACTCCTCTAATCCGCTCATGTTATAAGAACAAGTTGGATTGACATGGATGTTTTTTTTTTCAATTCATTATGTTTTATTGGCCCGAGTGTAACAAAGACACTATTGCCAAAAGCATCAAGTAATAATAAGATTGTCATGAATATTGCAGAAAACAATAGGCTTCTGAAATGAAAAGCAGCAAGCAGACAAATATCAAATGTTATTCCTTGCTGAAGAAAGTAGCCAAAAAATAACAAAAGACAGACAATGCTCCAAAAATATATATTATTGTTGTGATTATGTGGGTTAAGAGAAAAGATTAAGGTAACTCATACATGATAGTGTTGACATCTGAGTGGCGTAGTTTCAGTTTGGACTGCTGTGAAGATGCCTGAATGGCCGGGTTAGTCGTCTGCTGAAGCTGAAGTGGACCCGAGAAACACTTTAAAGGTCTATCAGTAGCGATACATACACCACAGTGCCATTACATCTAGTCTGTACCTCTTACTCACAGGCCGCGTCATCTCAAGATGACTGTTCAAACCCCAGACATTCATGCTATAGGTCAGTATCGCAGCAATCCTCAGATCGATGCAACGAACATTTAAAGGGAGACAAATTACGTGTATTGTATATTTTTTTTGAGTATTTGTATAGGTTCTTTCAAGTGTTCACTATTGTAACTCCCTTCTTATATTTCATAATAGAGATCACTTTTTAATATAATGACTGTTGTACGTAATGATGTTTTTAAAGGACCTCTATTTCGCATCACACCAGAGAAGGAAACGTATTACTACTTGTAATTTTATTCTGTAACATATTTTTTAACAGAAAAACAAAAAACTCAAGCTGCATTGGTAATTTACATATTTATTTTGTTATGTAAATCATATTTATAAGTGCTATTTTCACAGAGAAGTGATTCTTTGTAAATTGTAAATACATTGTTTTTTCTCTTCGTGTTGATTGCATGTCTTTGTATCAGACCTAAAAGAAAAGACACATTACATATACTACAAGGTAAATATTGCTGTGCAGTCTTGTTATTATTATTAAGAGGAGTAGTAGTAGTAGTATTTGTACAATGCTCATTCCCATTTTACACTCACCGCACAAAAACCTTCAGCAGGAGGTAAGGTCAACAGCTCCCTCAGGCTCCCGACACAGTCTGTCACCATTTTGACATATCTGATAATAGATACGAGGCTTAGTGTACACAATCTGTCGGGTTGAAGGTTTTTTTTCAGCACCTTATATTTTTGCAGCTTTCGGTAAATCTGAAGAACTGTGGTCGATCTCCAAAAGCGGGGAAACATTTCCGAGCAGGTGAAGTGAAAGTGAGAAAATGTTGGCGTTTTTTATTTTGATTGAAAATGACCCAAAACTAATAGGAAATGACCTGATGAACTGATAATATCACACTTTGTATAACCAGTCTACAATACATCTTCTAACATCACACATACACAAGTCAATGCAAGGCACTGGGCTAACCATCGGGAGCAGTTGGGTTCGTTTTCGTGCTCAAGGACAGCTCGACATGTGGAGGGGGAGCTGCTAACCCTGCGATTAATGCTCGCCCCGCTCTACCTGCTGAGCTACCGCCAGCTTTACACATCAAGTGTGTCACATTCCTAGTTTGGGCCACTTTGATGTGCCAAACACAGTGCTAAAATATAACTTCCAAGAGAAACAAGAGGTCTAGAGCCCGCTGACTGTTTGCAGCTACACTTACTGGACTATAATCACATCAGAAAAAAGAACACAGATATATCAAAAAGTACAAAACAGCTTATTTGCAGTCTCAGGAACTGGCCAATAGGAATATTGCAGCTGTTTTTGGTGATTACTCTCAGCTATTGGAAGTGTGTTTCTGATTAAGGGTTTGCGATAGATTGTAGTCTCAATAGTCTGTTTCCCTTGCAGAAGTTTAGGAAGCAACTATGACACGCTGTTCCATAGTGAACGAGAGATAATTAGCTGTAGAATTCATATATTTCATGAAATCAATCAGCTCTAGACCTCTCCATACGACCAGAATATCCTCCATGTATCATTTCTACAAAGCGATCTTGAACTATAATGCGCTTTGGAGTGAGTTAAGAACGAATTTCTCAGCATAGGAAACATAATTAGCATCATTTTCTCAAAGCATAGGAGGGGACATACTGTACGCACTGCCCATTGGGGGCTTGTTAATGGATTTTGTAGTTCGGGCAGGCCACAAAAAAACAGGTAATATAGGACACAAAGAAAGTAGGATTTGGCTGAAATATACCAGACTTCACATGCTGTCAAATGAATATGTTCACCTTACACACTGTAACAAAAAACATCACAGCATACTAATACCACAGGTTAAAGTATTTTAAGTAACTACTAATTTATTTCCACTTCCCGCCTAAATGCATCGCTCAAATCTGCAATCACATAATCATAATCATCCCTCTGGACCTGTATGTAATTGCTGCCTCTAATGGGAGTCTAAGCCTCCCTCCCTGTCATTACAGTGGTATAAATGCCAGTTTCTTACTGAGGGTGCTCTGACTCAGCCTCTCTGGGTGCTCCCTAGAAATACGACTCCCGCACTGCCTGCCACATGTAGCCTCCCACCCCTCTGTGGAATATAGACCCCCTATTTATAGAGCTGGCGAGGCCTGTATCCTGGGCTCGGCTCAAACTTTCATTTAAACAACCACCCCTTTGCAGTCCACCGAGTGCACACTGACACACACAGGAGGGAGAGGGTGTGTGTTTGTGAGAACAAGAAAGAGTGGGAGACCCAATCCAAGAGGCAAAAGGAGACAGAGACAGCAAGACAAAGAGCAAGAGACACAGCCAACAGTTTGAGTGATTCTGATGAGCAGTTCAGGGCCTACGGTGAAGAGATTACTAGGACCGAATCACTGAGTAATGGAACTTGACTGACAGGACAACAAACTAGTCCACCTGTTCGGCACTGGGGGCTATTGTTGGAAGATTAATCACTGGATATGACTTTTAGAGGACCTTACTCCACTTTGAACTTTTGATACACTGGACAACTTGGTGATTGAAGAGAGCAAGTAAGGGAAACCAAGATTTATGAGGACGAACACGACAGCTTTGAGTAAGACCAGGATCAAATACTTCCTCTCTAAAACATTTTTAAAACACTATAAGAAGGACTGATACCAGTGTGTGTGTACCAATGTGATTTACAGAAATTATACTGTGTTCACAGTTTATAGACTTGTGCAGCCGAGTAGATGTTACTTCAGAAACAAACAAAGAAATACACAATATATCTTATTTCAAGCTCTAATTAAATATCCTTTACTAAAGCAAGCTACTGTTCTAACTTCTACATAAGAGTGTACAAATGTGACTTGATCTTATGCACACTACTGTAATTACAAAGCAAACTCTGAGAAGAACTACAGACATTTATAATTAAGGACCATCTATAAAAAGGCACCCAAGGAAAGGGTGAGGTCTGTGACAAAAAAAAAGAAAGAAAAAAGAGTCAGCCACACGGACACCAGGACAGAGAACAGGACGTCAAGAAAAAAACAGCTGCCTCTGCGAGACAACACACACACCATGGATTCTAATGGAGGACACTACCTCAACAAGGAAGCTGTGCTGTCACCTCTAGGTGCAGCCCGAATGTGCCAGCTGCTATTCGGCTGCACCATAATGTCCCTTGTGTCCCACGGCGCGGACTACAGCGCCACCTACGGAACCTTCTGCATGTTTGTGTGGTGCTTCTGCTTTGCTGTCACACTGGTCGTGTTCGCCATGGACATCACGCGGCTCCACTCGTGCATGCCCATCTCCTGGGATAACTTCACCGTGGCGTTTGCCATGCTGGCAACGCTCATGTACATCACGGCCTCTGTGGTCTACCCTGTTTACTTCCTCCAAACGGAGTGCCCCGATGAGGACTGCGAGGCCCAAATCTACCGCATTGCCGTCACCGTCTGCTCCAGTCTCTGCTGCTTCCCCTACGGTGCTGAGGTGGTCCTAACTCGAGCCAAGCCGGGGGCTGTGGTGGGTTACATGGCCACCGTGTCCGGGCTACTCAAGGTGGTCCAGGCCTTTGTGGCCTGCATTATTTTCGGAGCCCTGGCCAACGACAGCGAGTACACCCTCCACATTGCCACCCAGTACTGCGTGGTGGTGTACAGCCTGTGCTTCTCCGTCACTGTCGTCGTGGTCATACTGACCGTTTCTGGTCGGACCTCTGCCCTGCGGTTCCCCTTTGATCGCTTTGTGGTCGTCTACACCTTCTTCGCTGTGATCCTCTACCTCAGCACTGCACTGACCTGGCCCATCTTCAGCTTCGACAAAAAGTACGGCACCACTACTCGTCCCGAGGACTGCCCACGGGGAGACTGTCCCTGGGACAGTAAGCTGGTGGTGGCAGTGTTCACCAACGTCAACATGATCCTATATTTCGTAGACCTCGTTTACTCCCAGAGGATTCGCTTTGTCTCCAGCTCTGCTGTCTGAACCCCTACTCCCCCAAAGACTGTTTGGATTCAGAAACAAATGAAGAAGCTTTGAGTCAACATTATGCTCTCCACATTCAGGTCTCCGTGAAGGAATAATTCCCTCCATAGATCCATGGTGTCATATCTATGTGTGGCATTTCTTTTATCATCAGTATTTTTATAGAATTTTGCCTGTAGGCAGCAAAACGGACAGTATTACCCCCTTTTATAAGCTTAAAAGGCCTTTGCCCACTGCTGCAGTGACCTACCAGGGAGAGTCTGCCAGGTGCACCAACGAGCTGATCTCAGCATCTTTGTCCACAGAGGACCCTGGGAAGTATGTCCACCTCAGCACCAAATAGACTCCAGATACCTTTGGTGGTGGCATACAGGACGGACCTATGGGAGTGTGGGATAATGTTTAAAATATCAGAACAGTGTTATGTCAGACTACAGAGGCTGAACAATGTATTTATGTATTAATATATGCATTCAAATATATGTAAAGAGTAAAAAGGATGAATATATATCTCATAGAGATGAATAGCATATGTTAAGTCTACAGCATGCACTGAACTTTGCTTTTGGTTTCGGCTTTCTTGCCATTTTGTCAATCTTTTCCTCCACATTATGTCCTCACTAATGCCAAAGGTTGAAGTTCATTTGTCATCCACTGAATGTTAAATGTATCTAATACATGAATTTACTTCGACAACAGCAACATTTTATTTTATTTGGGATAAGCACAGTCAAGTAGTGTAATCTCATCTTTTGCTATATTTCTGATGTGTTCCATGTTTATTAAAAAGTTATCAAATTGTATGTTTTACTGGTCTTTTTGATTTCTGTATACTTTGCATGAAGTAACGCACGGCCTAAATTGAAATGTGAACCTTAGCGCTCAACTTTCAGAAGACAGAAGACTCCTCTATTACACAGGCAGCATAAATCTCATTTGTAAATTGGCAAAGGTTCAAATCAAAAATGAAATTGGTAGTTATGTTGATTAAAGTACATATGATTCATAGCCTGATTAAATCAGATGAACGTGATACTTCAATATGTGCAGTAGAGTCATTTATAAACCTGTTAAATGACATGTACTGTTAGAAAACAGTTTCCTGAGAAGCATTGTTGTTGGTTGCATGCTTCCACACACAATTGGTGAACAATTTAGCAATTTAAAATAGGCTTATTTATTATCGTCAATTATATGTGCTTCACACCTACACCATTTCAATAGTCTTTGTTACGTTCCCCGTTATGGCATCTAAGGGATGCGGGGAGTAACGGTGTTATTTTCGCGGGGAAAGAGAGACTGAGCAACGATGACGGTTAACAAAAAGAGTATTTATTATAAAAGGGCTAGCTGCTTGCACGGCAGCAAAAGAAAAATACTTTCTTATAAAAAGAAAGCGACCCTAGACATACAACAGCCCACACGGCTGGAACAAAGGTGCAGAGTGCACATGCGCGCGCACCCACCCACACACACACACACACACACACACACACACACACACACACACACACACACACACACACACAGCTCCACCACTACGCCAAAGGGTTGTCAGCTGACACACACAGCCTCACTACTGTGGTCTGCCCCAAGAGAGAGATTGTCCTTCAGGAGTTCCTCTCCTTTTAGCCACCAGCCACAGCTAATCGCGATTGAACGCAGCCGCGTCCAATCAGCCGCTGCAGCTGAGGGTGAGAGGGTGGCACCCGAGAAGACACTGAGGAAACAGAGGGAAAGCACAAACACAACACCACACGTAACAGTCTTGCAAACATGTTTCATGATGGACACAAGCCGAAAGGTGTTGGTCCAATAATCTACAAGTGTTGCAGGAGTTTTACCTCTTCAGACTTAATTGTTCCCCTTGTAAATCGTAAATCCTCTACTTCCTCGAGTGTTTTTGATTGACATAAATGCACAAAATAAACGATATGAAATGTTATTGCTCAATGGAGGCACTGAAGATAAAAACAACATGTGTTACTTACTGATAACTAGGCTACAGGTTGGCTCTCTGGGTCTACTTTCCAAAATAAATCTCTAACATGTCCTTTAAAGGTCTCATCCAGCAGGTGATAGCAAAGTAACTTCCTGGTATTCTCCCCCTGCGGCTCAATCTGATGCAACAGGCTTCATCGAGCCCGCCCCGAGGTCACCATCAAAACCGCTGTGCCCAAACATACGCGCTCATTGGCTTGCTTACTTGCCAGTTAAATTTGTGGCAACAGGTACAGGATGCGCAACCGCCTGTGCCACGCCTGTGCCACGCCTGTGCCACGCCTGTGCCAGCTTCACGCCCGTGAAGCTGTTGCTGTATCGGTCGGCTGTGGGCTCCACAGTTTATTCCTAAGTCTTTTCCCCTGCAAATGTATTCACTGTACAACAATATGGCCGCTGCCACCGTGTGTTTAGAAATGTCGTTTCCATTAAATAAAGTCCAAGGTGTTCTTCTCTGTACACACACAAACAGGTAGAATGAGTGTGGGCTTCATAGGAGCAGGCCAGCTGGCCCATGCTCTGGTGAGAGGCTTCACAGAGGCAGGTGAGTGTTGAAACATACCTCGTGTTTGTATTATTAATCCCATTTGTATCGTTGATGTATGTTGATTGCAATCAGACACTGAAATTATTTCTGGACATGTTCGTCAACATGGCGTGATTGCCACCCACAGAATCACAGCCAGTTCCCCAGACACAGATCTCCCCACAGTACAGGAGCTGCGGGTAGGTAGATAGTCAGGGATCAATACTGTACTCTGTGATTCTGTTTAATTCTGAATATAATTCTAGGGTTCCTAACATTCCATTGCTTGCATGTTGGGAATTCACTTGTGTACTTCTTTACAACAAAATCCTAAAAGATGTAATTTGTGCAGAAACTGGGCGTCAATTTCACCACCAGCACCAAAGAGACGGTGAGCAAAAGTGATGTTCTCTTCCTGGCCGTGAAGCCCCACATCATCCCTTTTGTACTGGATGAGATTGGACCAGACATCGAAGATCGTCACCTTATTGTGTCCTGTGCTGCAGGCGTCGCCATCAGCTCTATAGAGAAGGCAAGTCGCGGCCACCCGTCTTCCCACGTTGCTAACTGAACACAGATTGTTAAAAACAGAACTGGACAATATTGACGAAATCAAATATGTTTTTTCACTCAATACTCAATCATTACACTCTCTTGGACAGATATGCATTAATGAATGTGTAGTATTTAACCTAGACGTACAGGTATATAAAAGTTGTGGTTTGTTTACTTGTTTGCAAAAGTTGAATAAATCCAAAAGACAGTTCACTTAACTTTAAAGCTGCCTTTAAGATCAGGGAAATGCATTATTTAAACTATAATCATATATTAAATCAAAATCCCAGATGATTTGTATATTTTAAATGACATGGTATTAATCATCAATCATGTTTTTACCTACCTAATAATTAAAAAATACAAAAATGTACAATTATGAATGCAGATGGGAAGAAAATTTGTTCTTGCATTAAAAAATGTTTACACTTGATTTGTAATTCTCGTTATTTTGAAGAGTTTTTACCAAGTTGTTGGTGTGTGATTTATTATTTTAATAAGAAATAACAATTCGGTTAAATTTTGACCTATGTATTTATTCGTTACATTTTGTTTTACAAAGGTAAGCAATACTTAGGACAAGCCTAATGATCTTAGTCTCTTCCACACAGTGAGGCATGCAATTAATTAAACGCTGCTATTGGGTCGGTACTTGGTATCGGCCGATACTCAAAGCCCAGGAAAATGGTGTCTGGACTGTAAAAGTTGGAGCGGTGCCTCCCTATTTATTGTTTATTTTAACATGAGGCTCTCACTGTATTTCTGCTCTCACACACTCACGCATTTCCATTTAATAAAGTCCAAGATATGTTGTCTTAAGTAAATGTATATCACATGGCAAATTAAAGCAAATTAAATGTCGACTAGTGTATAAACTTTGATCCATGTTAGTTTAATTTAAAATAAAAGCCATAAACGATCCTCTCTGGACAATTCAGTCAGTACATTGCTACTTTCCCCAACAGAAGCTGCAGCAGTATCGCCCTTATCCAAAGGTGATGCGGTGCATGACAAACACTCACACAGTGGTGGTGCGTGAGGGGGCCACTGTGTACGCCACAGGCACCCATGCACAAGTGGAGGATGGAAGCCTCCTGGAGCAGCTGATGGCCAGCGTGGGATGCTGCACTGAGGTGGATGAGGACCTGATTGATGCCGTCACCGGCCTCAGCGTCAGTGGTCCTGCTTACATGAGTCATTTAAATAATGTTGATTGTGCTTTTACCGTTTTTTCCTGACCTGTAGCAACTGAGAAAAATGAGTCTTGTGGATTTTTTACTAATTGATTGTGGCCTTTCAGGCGTTTACAGCTCTAGAGGCTCTTGCTGATGGTGGAGTGAAGATGGGCCTGCCCAGGAGGCTGGCTGTACGCCTCGGAGCCCGAGCCCTGCTGGTATTAATTTTTGTTTATTAAAACAAATGTATGTGTTGCATGTATGTGCTTTCTTGGATGTTTTTGGTTCCTGTTTTAATTATGTTCCTCTTGGTTTAGGTGGTTTCAAGTATGGTTTTCAAGCTTTGCTGTGATGGATTCATATGAAAATGAGTCGATCCTTACTCACTCTGGCACAATTTAGTTCTCATGTTAACAGTTTAATGTGAAATCTATAAATCCAGACACGATTTTTGCAGTCTGTCATGGTTGGTTCTAGACACAGTCTGAATATACAGTATCTTGAAAAAAAAAAGATAAAAGTTAAATATGACAGCAATACTAATGTGAATGTATTTTTGTGCTTCTTTAAAGGGGCTGCTAAGATGTCGTTAGACTCAGACGAACACCCTGGGCAGCTCAAGGACAATGAGTGTTCACCAGGGGGCGCCACCATCCACCCTCTGCACCTCATGGATGCTGTAGAGGCCTCCTGCATTAGGACTAGGTAAGTTGATCAGAAAAGTGGGAGACAAACAAACTAACAAATCATATTTCCTGTCATAGGGATACACAATAAATGCTTTCAAGTTAATTGTCATATTCAAATGGCCAAGAGTGTTGTATTTCTTTTGAAGTTTATAATTCTGACAGCAGATGGAGCTATATGCAAATAATGTTACAATGAGAGCTTTGTCCTTCTCAGGTTACTAGTTACAAAATTGATCAGATTATTATTATCACGCTACTACACTTTGCTGTGCTGAATATGTGTGTTTCATACTATGTTGTAAATGTCTCTTGTGTTCCTGCCCTTCCCTAACAAGGGAACTTCAGTGTTTGGCCGACCAAGAGAAAATCTCGCCAGCTGCCATAAAGAAGACGACTCTGGACAAAGTGTTGCAGCAGCCAGGAGTGACTGCAGGGGCTGTTGGAGTCCGATCTCAGGGGATCCGTGTGTTCAGCAATAACCCCGGGACCAAGAAGAAGTGACGCAAACATTGTATTGTCTGTCACAAAAGCAAGGATACAATGTGAATAAACCACTACTGGCTGACGGCTGTTGGAAGAGAATCTAACCTAGTGGATTACTTTCTAGAAAAAAACAAAAAAAGCTATTGGGGATGATGAATGCATGAGCCATGTTTCCTTTTTGTAATGCAATGACTGTCCTTGGTCAGGCTACACTGGACTAGAATATTAATTTAATACGGCTTTCTATATCTTACTTCAGTCAGTCCTTTCTGATGGTAGTTGGCAAAGTACCATCTAAACTAATGCAATTGAGTGGTGCTGCGTGCCATGACTTTCTGGAAGTGGTGTTACTGTTCAACATGCATTTATGCAACTTCCAAATTATGTTAAAACTTCCTTACATAATGTGCTAATTTGTAGATTTTATGATGCAATGAAAGTGAGGATGTTTTCCAAACATTTTATAAATAAATATAAAAAAATCACATTTTGTGGATGTGAATTGTGTGTGTTTGAATGCGTTATTTCCCAGCAGTACCGTTTGCCAGTCACCTAACGGTTATTAGCAGCTCCGATGTAACAATAGAGGGTGTATTTTAGGTTAAAATGTTTTGTTTCTTGTGAGGAAAGAAGATCCTTCATGAATGGAGGCACGTGACCAAACACGATGACGTCTGGCTCCGATACAAGAGAAAGGAATCAACAAGGAGAGCACGAGCTGGCATTTGGAAGCGCTGTCGCTTCTTGTCAGTGAAACCGAAAATTTAAACTGCGCCTCTAGATGTGTGGTCACCGTCGTGACGGCGTGAGAAGAGGAACTTGACGGCAACAACTTCAGAGAGCGTCATTTTTTTTTTAAGTCAGGTGGGTTTGTAAACCAAACAGAGTCGGTGTTGTTATGCTGAGTGTGCATGCCTTCGACTCGCCGCTGACAAGCTGGCCGCGGCTACTAGCTTCACGGGTTAGCATACCTAGCGTCTTACATATATCCTCGTCAAGTTGGCCGGATTTATACCAGACCTTAGATTTCAAAATAAGAGCGCCCGCATTACTCAAGCTATTAACACGCATGTCCTCGCACGTATTGTGGTTTTATTTTGAAAGCGTACTACCGGAAATGCTTGTGTAGCCTGCTGGTAACCGACGGCGGGTGGAGGGACTTCTACTATGCTGAGATGGCAGCTAAGCTTTTTGTACACATGAAGCTCACGAGCAGCGAATATAAAAGATGCCATTCATATTTTGGGTGTTTGATGAAGCGCAGCGGCCAGCAGGTTTGCGCTTAAAACGAGGAATGAGGAATTGCTCGTGATGCTGAATTGCGACCGTTATAGTAGGAAGGCTGAGCACGGGGATTTCCTCGCCTGCTTGTTTGTAGGCGGGCAGTTGTTCGCCACTTTCACGAGACGGCGGTGAGAGGTTTTTTTTGGTGGGGGGGGGACAGAGAGTCGCGGAATGTCAAAAAAAAACCTGTGCAGCTAGGTTGCTCCTGGGATAAAACACTTTTATGCCAAAAGGTGTCCGCGCGCTGTCTCTCACCGCGCTTCTTGGTTGGGTTTGTCAACTCATGCGCTTCTTTGCTGTTCAAACCTGCTGCTTCATCACCTCGTTGTGCAAAAAAAAAAAAAAAAAAAAAGGAGCAAGAGCGAGCCGAGGCAGCGGTTTAGCGCGAGATCAGGTTGGTTTTTCAACATTTTTCCCCTCATGACATTTCAGTCTAAAATCTGAGCGTGTTGTGCTCTTTATGCGGCTTTTTAAAATGCATGATTTAATATGTTTTTTAGGAAATGCTTCCGAAATATACCATCGTTTTTTTTGCATTGAATTGGTTCACCTGAAGTGACAATTAATTTAACCACTGGTTACATTGTAACAATGGCAGTGCCAAAAACCCGCCGTCCTTGGCTGTAATATCACAGCCAGTTAACCACAGTATTGTTTTATTATCATCACCAACAAACAAGCAACGGGTATTTATTATTCTCCTTATCGTGCTGAATCATCACAATGATGCATTTAGACGTTCTCCGAATCCACCCCGAGACATGGTACCACCGGACAAAGGTCTGCTCGGTGGATGAGGGTCGATGTTTATCAGCGAAGCCGCTGTATGATTAAGGAGACGGATCGAAATGGTGCTGATCTAGTCGGTCATCCAGCGCGTGAGCATCAAGTGATGACCATCATGCATTTGTCAATAACAGCCTCGTATACGTGCAGCTGAGAATGGGCATTTTATTGCAGCGCTGTCATGATGTACATCAACAAACCAGGGCTGTGAGTACATTCAGACTAAGTGCTGATATGTCAACTGCGATGTCAAATCCATTTACAAAAAAAAAAAAAAAAAAAGCATAATAAGCAATTTATTATGCCTGCATGTGTTGGTGTAATGGAGTCCTGCAATGAGTGGTTTAAATTGGGTCATTTGTAATGATGGGAAGTTAAAAACTGGTGAAGGTATTTTAAACACAATGCTGCTATAGGAAATATGTATTTTGGGGCGTGCTGCAAATGCCTTTTTTATATTTTTGTTATTTAAAAGACTGAATACTATACAGTATAACACTTTTATGTCTTTTGATTTTTGGGTAGGCAGATGCCCTTGTGTCCCCGTGTGTGTGTGTGTGTGTGTGATGAAATGTGCTGCCTGTTAGAGTGCACGCTTATGGAGGGGCAGGTAATGAATTATCCATGGAGAATCTCTGTGCAATTTAGAAAAAGTCACCTTGGAAACTGTTGAGCATCACAGGCAGAGGGGCTAAAACACATAGAAGTTGCCCAATTCTTGCTCCGATATCCCACTTGTTTCATCATCTCTGCTCATGCGAGCGGGGCATTGAAGTGTGTTTATAGCAGAGACGGGGCCAGCGCTACATCAGAAAAGCTCGGCTTTTTGCAATAAAGCGTAATGCCCATCCCCTGCCCTTTTTTCTCTGCAGGTAACCAGAACAGATGACGGGGGGGGGGGGGGAGCCCCCCATGTAAGAGCCCGATGGGGCCCGGCAGTGGCTGGAGATCAGCTGCTGAGATTTATCGTCTCTTGCGTTGAGGTAGCGGAGATGAAACAAGGCATGGGATACAAATGGAGGGTGAATGAAGCGAGTGCACGGCTCGTATACCCAGTGGTGTTTCTCAGGCTGGTCATGGCGGTGGAGGATATTTGAGGTTGATGAAACATGAGGCAAGATTTTTTTTTTAAATTTTTTTTTACACAGAATACAGTCTGGTCACCAACACCGTCTGTATGGCCAACAACAGCTGTGCCTTTGGGAATAGTTCCGCCTATTCAGGACAATTGATAGCCTCCAGAAAGGAACACAAATTTTGGATTTCTGTCCACAAAAGTGCTGCTTAAGCTGCACGGGGAAATGGGAATGCCTGGAAGGAAGGGAGAAAAAGATCAATATAGTTTTTTATTTTTTCTCCCCCCCGCCCTCTTTTTTATTTTTTTTTTGCAATGTTGGTGATGAAACCTCTTGCAAGTGTAGTGCGGATTATGATTGCTTAGCATTGCGATATGCCCGCTCCACTCTTCTCAAAGTAATACTTTCATCCAGACAGAGTATGCGAGTGTGTTTGATGATTTTTCCGTGTGGAACTTGAGTCAGACTTGGCGTGTTCATTACTGCTCTCTTCCGTGTGTTCATCACTTTGGATTATCCAATATCGGATAGAACATGGAGAGCATAAGCGTGGAGCCGTGCACTGGCTGCTGGTTTTCATGTAACCTACTTCTTTTTAGTCGTGGCTGATTTTAATGTTTGAACTGACGTAAAAAAAAACAAGCGATTTAACCCCGTATTTGTGTAAGAGGCGAAATTAAGCTAGTGGATAAGGCAAGGGAAGAAAACGGTCAGTTTCCGTGCATTTTTTTTTTGAGAGTTTTTGGGAGACTTGAAGTTCTGATATGTTCTTGGCAGGATGTGTGTACAATTTTTAAAAAAAGGAGGTTAAAGATAGCGAGACCTTGTTCTAAGATAAGCAGTGTATAACCCACATTGGAAAGGAACTCAGGCACATCATTAGACAGCTATTAGTACAGCTTCTTGATAAAAGAGTCCTGAGTAAATTGCCGACTATATTTGTACTCTACCTGATTAAATTATGCTCTACATGCAACAGGATCCAGCATTCATATTTATCTATTACTCGCTCTTTCAAGCCAATATCTTATGACTGGCTCCAGCAGAGACATTGACAATAGTCTGAATTTATAAAGGTGAGGTATTTATTTACACCAAATGAAAAACATTTGACTGAATCTTACGCTCAGGCTGGAATACACGAGGAGCTGAGAGGAGGGTTACATCGAGCACCTGAGTTAACATTGCTGCTCCAAGATTATTAATTCAGACTGCACTCTGGAGTGACGCAATTGTAATATCTTTAATTCATTTCTTTTTTTTTTTTGTTGTTGGGCATCGTGTGAGGCTCCATCAAATATCCTGCCGGCATGACATCATCAATCACTCGCCATAATTTGAACTGAGCGGTGGCAATGTTATTAATAGAAATTAGCATCTTTGTTACTTAGTCCAGGTAATAACTATGAATCAAAGCACTCCACAGGGGGAAAAAACCCACAGATGATGAATTTGTTTTGCGTTTTAATTCGGTGATGCTGCTGAGCTCTTGTTTGTTTGATGGCCTTATCACAGAAAGTGTGTGTTTTTTAATTGAAGAGAATCCACCCCAAATCAGAGCACCAGTCAAAGGCTTGAATTATTCCAGTGTTTAACTTTGATTAACATAAGCCTAGAATGTGTTGAACCGCTCTGGTTTAGCCTGCTGTGCTGCGGAGGCTGCCTCGCTGCTGTCGGGTCAATGCAATATGCATTTACTGTAACGTGTGTATGCAACCAGTGCAGTGAAGCTGCCGGGTGTTTTGCCAGTGTGTGTGTGTGTGTGTGTGTGTGTGGGCTGCCTGCAACCCCTCACTTCCTCTGCCAGTGCAAGGCCGAAGTATCAAGAGCTGTTCTCTTCCTGTTTAATCAAGTCCTCCAGGCAGATACTCTGCAAAGCCAATGAAGTCTCTCCTCTCCCGTCACACCGCTTGTACTAACAGAGCAGCTCCGAGAGTAAACACCAGCTATACCGAGCCTGGAAATAGATTCTGTATGTATCAAAACGCTGGTGAACGCAAAACCAGTCGAACACCAGTCCCTTTTAAAATGAGCTTCACGTTATCAGTGACTTGAGAAACGACAGCGTTCCTTTAGGGCGGTGATTCGTGTTTTCCCAGACATCAATGTAGCTCATGCGTGGTATAACATACATATAGCTTCCATATAGGAGCCAGCGTTTATCATAGCACATCATCGTATAGCGTTCATCGAACAAAATATGATTGAATGTATTTTTGCACCAGGAAACGACATAAAATGGCATAACGCCCACAGATATTTAACTTTTTCTGCTTTCCTCTTCTACTTTTTGTCTCCATCTTAAAACCAGAAATACTTTATACTTTGAGAGATATCAATAATATTGATAAATATCCTTCTGTAAAATTAGAAGTGTGTAGGCTATACCAAAGAGAATGGCCCAGTTTTAGCTACAAATAACAAGTCCAATGATGAAGCAGCCATGCACTTCTTCTCTGTTTTTAATGTGCAGCAGGTATACAATCTGTCTTTTTAAATCTTTGTTTACAGTGTGTGTGGAAAGAGCACTTCTTCTCACTAAATCCCCTTTTTGTTTATTGATTATAGCATGTTTCACCATCTGTATCTATTTATGGCTTCATTCGCAGATGAGAACATCAAGACAACGTACAGACCGTTGCAAACAACCGTTTTAGCCCCTAAAGACATTTTTTTTTTGTAGTGGCCAAAATGTTTAATTACTTCATGGTCTGTCTTGTAATGCTGTTGGGCCCAAAGACACTTTTCCCCCCATAGACTTACATTAGGAAAGAGATTTCTGTAACTCAGCGGATAATGAATCTTTAGGTCAACCAACTTCCCGGTACGAACACTTAAATAGCCCTTATTTAAATGGTTATACTGTACTTTATTCTCCAGGGTTATAGGAATTTGGTTAACTACTATTTTAGCATCGCCCCCCGAACCTTCCCTGGTCAAAGGCATCGGGCTCAGTGTTTCCCCTCTACTACAAGCGTATCACATTCCCCTCTGAAAGCCGCTGAATGATTTCCCCTCTCCCTCTTTTTGTCACTCTTATTTCACGCTCTGAATACTTAGTAGTTAATAGCTTCCCTCCCCTCTTCCCCGTCGTACCTTTTTCTCTCACACAGACACCCCCCCCCCCCCCCACACACACACACACACACACAAGTTTACCCACCAGCCTTCCAGTAAACTCTTCCAGAGCTATCAGAGGAGTCTGATTTTTAATTTGCGGTTAAACGGCGCCCAACATATGCCGCTTGCTTGATAATTGACTTCACTCAGCTTGAAGGGAAGAATGATTAGATCTGAATATTAAGACGATCGTTTTCCACTCTGAATTAGATGGGAGGGAGTAAAAAGTAGTGCCTCTGATCAGGCGTGGAGTGTCGAAGGCGGCTATTTATGGCAAACAGGGTGACAATGTTGGCCCTGAAAGAGCAAGTGGACAAGGGAACAGATGAGCACAAGCTGGATGAGAACGTGCTGACATTCCATCCATTTTTTTTTTTTTTTTTTTTTACACGCTTTATCTCATCACATACTCTTCAGCATCTTGGTGGTTATCGTCATTCTGTTTCCTGTGTAAAGTCCGCGCGATAATGGAGCGAGAGGCTGCGAGTCTCATCCATTATTGATCAGAGGGGAAACTGAAGAGGTGATCACACCGGGTTCACATCCAGCTCCCTTCTTTGGTGTGCTGTTAAATCGTCTAAGATGTGCAAGGTTTAGCAAAAGAAAAAAACGATGAGTCATTACAAACCTTTACATATCTGGACCGGTCACAGCAGAGCAGAGACATCTAAGCTATAGCCGTACGAGCCACATTGTGCGCGTGCTCTTTTTGGAGTGAAATGCGTTGTTTAATGTGAGATGATATCCAGCTGCCCGTGCTTTCATCAGCATGCACCTCCACCGTCTAGTTGTATTCACTTCATTAGCAGACTGCCACCGCCATGTGCTTCGGATGCTTATTTTCACCAATGGGTCATGACAAGTCTAAATGTATGTATGTGTGTGCTGGTGTGGTTGAGGATACACGTGCACTTGATTGGTTTTAGTGATATGCGATCCGCTGTCACGCCGGTGCACCGTTAGTCGTCCCCGGCCGTGTTTAGTATGCAGAGAGCAGGCCGCTGGTGTAATCTGGATTCTGAGGCGGGTTGCTGAGGTGTTTTTTTTGTTTTGTTTTGCTCTCATGGCCCTTATAATCTTGTTACACCGCTGTCAAGTGGAGCCGGCTCTCTCCCTGCAGCCCTGAACCACCACGCAGTACCAGATATCCCCTCCCGCCCTCCCCCCCTCTGCCGCCATTTTGAGACAGCCGTTGATGGAGGAGCCTTGGATGTATCCTTGAAGAATCACCTCCTGAGCATCTTTATTCAGCCCCCCTGTTTCCCACACCCCCCCACCCCCACCTCGGGCTGTGAGCGACGGTGATAAATATTCATCAGGGGACGCGGTGCTGTAGCCTCGGCTCCCCCTCAACAAAGGGTCCCCTAGCTAATGGTGTCCATCCTTGGCAGCCCCCCACCCCCCCCGGAGAGATCCTGTGGTGGGGATGAGATCATTAAAGCATGACACAGGCTCAAGGCCGGACCTATCATGTCACATCAGCATTTATCCCACCAGAGTCTCAACCTAAGCCGACCCCCACCTTGGCGCGCTGCCCTCTATAGATCTAGATGAACACAGACAGCTTTCTGAAGGTTGGCAGGGTTGTTCTCGTCGTGTTAGTTCAACTTCACAACTTCCTAATTGGCACCTTGGTTTTGGTCCTTGCTGAGATCAGTACATTTTTTTTTTTTTTTTTTTTTCTCAACATGTTCTTCTCAAGCTCCTCTAAATGTGTCGAGCGTGCATTTTTCACAAGGCTGTTTGCTCTTTCTCTCCCTCTCTTTCTTCTCACCCTCTCTTTCCCCGCTCTCTCTTTCCCTGTCCGTCTCTCCCTCCTTCTTTCTCCGGGTGACCACACTCAGCGATTTTTCTATTTCCTGTGGGTGTGATGTCTCTCCTCCACAAGCAATCAGCTCTGATTTGTCAGCGTTCTTCCGGGGCGGTTCATAAAAATTCAGCAAGCACCTACAAAAAGACGCTCGCGTCCCCTTGCACTCGCTCCCTACACCTCTACAGCCCCCCCCCCCGTGCTCCAAGGCTCCAGCTTTCGTCTCCTGCTAGCTTTTTTTTTGTGCCAGACACACACACACACACACACACACACACACACACACACACACACACACAAAAGAGGTGAAATCATTAAGAGGTGTGCGAGGAGACATCGGTGTCTGGTGTCCTCGATTGCCACTCTTAAGACGGCCGATTATAAGTGTGTTTTTCTTTCCCCTTTTTTGTCATCCGTGTGTGTCTGCGTGCCTCTTTGTCTCCGTGAGGTATGACATGCCTGGTGGTGGAAGGGAGCAGCTGTGCATCGGACCTTGTCTGTGTTGCGCTGCCATGCCCTGTCATTGGTAGCCGTCTGTTGGCAGCAGCCTGTGCTGGAGGGGTTGGAGCGCTGGGCTCAATCATTCCAAAAAGTGTCATATGGTGAGCTCTCAGCCATGCCGAGCAGTGCCGTGCCAAGCCGATGCCTACTATGTTACCCTACACAGCTGTGTGACAGAAAAAAACGCCTCTTCAGCCCCGGACAATGTGCCACCGCCACCTCTCTGCATTTTAAGATCCCCACTGGTTGGTTGATTGGTTGAATAATGCTGAGGGGTAAAATTATAGGCTTATATGAAATTTGGAAGAAGCAGCCTTTTTTTTTTTTTTTTTTTTTCTCCGACTCTCATCCCCGGTAGCTATTAGCGGAGTACTTTCCCGTCTATTTGTCCATTATCTGTGCATCATCAGGCAGACCATTATCCCATTATGTTTTGCATCTGTGGTCCAGAATGCTTACTGGAAATGAGTCACCACAAAGGCCAGTGAAAGGTAGGTGTTACTATCAGTCGGCTATTCATAGCCAAGCCCAACAGGGATGAAAGTATCGCATTTAAAAAGTCCTCCGCGGAACGTGAAAGGCTTTTTCTTTTTTTATTATTATTATTATTATTATTATTGTGGGCATCTTTACAGCAGAGGGAAATATTGCCGTTTTTTCATGAGGAGCCGGAGGACTTTTTTTTTTTTTTTTTTGATGTGAAAGCATCAAGAATGCGAGTCACAGTCCGACCTCATGTTATGTCCCACAGCCTGTGTGATAGTGTCGTATTCAGGTCATTTTTAACAAGCGTCTGTCTCTGCCTGTTTGGCTCAGGTGACCGGTCCACCTGTAGCACCCTCCTTTTGTTGCCATGGAAATAGCCCGTCTTACTGCACTTCAGAGCTACGACTCATCTTTTTCTTTTCCTCCCTCCCCTCACTGAGCTTCTCTGCACACATCATGCATATGCATGAGCACTATCTTAGTTGGCGTGTCGGCTATAAACACATGCAGTAGTTTCTTTTTTGGGGGGAATTCTTTTGTTTCCCATTTTGACGCCAAAAAAAGTTGTAAGAACCCACACGCGTTGGTTTATCTGCTCAGTACAAACACACAGATTGGTGCTGTGTGTGTGTGTGTGTGTGTGTGTGTGTGTGTGTGTGTGTGTGTGT
>NW_022280070.1:4671033-4689406 GCF_004355925.1 Anarrhichthys ocellatus
GAAGACTTTGGAGTGGCCTAGTCAAAGTCCCGACCTGAATCCGATTGAGATGCTGTGGCATGAACTTAAAAAGGCGGTTTATGCTCGAAAATCCTCCAATGTGGCTGAATTACAACAATTCTGCAAAGATGAGTGGGCCAAAATTCCTCTACAGCGCTGTAAAAGACTCATTGCCAGTTATCGCAAACGCTTGATTGCAGTTGCTGCTGCTAAGGGTGGCCCAACCAGTTATTAGGTTTAGGGGGCAATCACTTTTTCACACAGGGCCATGTAGGTTTGGATTTGTTTTCCCCCTTAATAATAAAAACCTTCATTTAAAAACTGCATTTTGTGTTATCTTTGTCTAATATTTAAATTTGTTTGATGATCTGAAACATTTAAGTGTGACAAACATGCAAAAAAATAAGAAATCAGGAAGGGGGCAAACACTTTTTCACACAACTGTGTGTGTATGTGTGTGTGTGTGTGTGTGTGTGTGTGTGTGTGTGTATATATATATGTATGTATATATATACACGTTAGCTGTGGTTGTAAGTACAGTAGAAAGGCTGACAGCTTTATTTTCACTCCAATCCGCATCCCCTGCTGTTTCCCGCTCTACAGAAGTGACTTCTTCTCCTGAGTTTTTGAAATTGCTGCCAGCCAACTAAATGTCATCCTCCTTGTGTCTCAACACTCGGTGCAGCATTTGAGTAAGAGATTTACGGCGGAATGGGAATACCGCCGAAGGTCTTTGTTCACAGTGATGGTCCAGATACCACTCGCTGAGCGCAATCGGCATCGCTTGCAAGGAGGTCATCCTTGACCCACTTTGTGCCTCGTGTGTTTGAAGGACGATGTCATGCTGTCGCATCTTTGACAGAAGATACATAGTTGTGCATTTCACAGAGATGTTCCTCCTCCAATCTTTTTTTTTTGTTTGTTCTATATGCTGATAGTGACTCTTCTTACCCACAGACCAACCAGCAGCACAGGTGGACGCGGCTCTCGTGGCATGACTACCACAAACAAGGGAAACAAGGCCTTGAAGGTAATTGACCCGCGACGAGAGTAAATTGTGAAGGAACCAATGTTAAATGCTGATATAAAGACCATCACCTACTGATCTCCATCCACAGGTGAAGCGGGAGCCGGGAGAAAATGGCACCAGCCTGACAGACGACGAGCTGGTGACCATGTCTGTGCGGGAGCTGAACCAGCATCTACGGGGTCTGACGAAGGAGGAGATCATTCAGCTGAAGCAGCGGCGACGCACCCTGAAGAACCGCGGCTACGCCGCCAGCTGCCGGGTGAAGCGCGTCACCCAGAAGGAGGAGCTGGAGAAGCAGAAGTCTCAGCTACAGCAGGAAGTGGACAAGCTGGCCACGGAGAACGCCAGCATGAAGGTGGAGCTGGACGCTCTGCGCTCAAAGTACGAGGCCCTCCAGAGCTTCGCTAGGACTGTGGCCCGCAACCCCGTCACCTCAGCCAGGGGCCCCATGGCCTCGGTCATAGGGCCCCTCATCCCCGGTAAAGTAGCTGCCACCAGCGTCATCACCATCATCAAATCCAAAACGGGGGCTAGGTCGTAGTAGCAGAAAAGGGCGGGAGGAAGATTTTCCAAGACTAAGCTAGTCAGTGCATTGTAACATGCCGAAGGATCGCCTGTGTAAGTTTTCCCAAATTCACTCCCAAAGGATGACTCAGCAGTCTGTACCAGTCTACAGACACGTCGTGCTTTAGGGTGACACAGTCGAACTGTGAGGTTTAGGACGTCGCAGTTGGTTGTTGAAGAACGCCGACATATTGGCAATACTGACACGTTCCATTTAGAAAGCATATCGTTGTTACAAATACTTAATAAGGCAATATTGGGTGCAAAAACTACAAAGCAGAATTCCGACTGTTAACATCTTGTTGATTTTTGGATAATGCGACGTGTCCGTGTCCTTAAAACTGAGCTCTTGAGATTTTTTTCCTTGTAGAGTCTCACAAACATGTCAAATCATCCAGTTTAGACGTTAAAGCCCTGAACCCCTTTGCCTGTTATTATGCACTGACTTGAATTTGGATAAATAACAAACGGTGTGAATGCTACAGATGTCTTCATAACAGCCTGACTAACCCAAAACTAGTAACTGAGTCAAAATTGTGATTTCTTTGTCGGTTAGTCTGTCGAGACTATAAGCGTGAAATAATGCTCCCGAATCCAGCATTCATTTCTGTTTTATCTGTGACCGGCTTTAACGCACTTGTCATTATCAATATGACTGGTAGATGCAATAATAATATATGTATGCACTGAAAATACAAAGAGGTCTTGCATATTTATGGTTAAGTGGAAATGTTAAAAATGAATCAGCAGTTCTTAACGACGATGTTCCAGAGCTGATTCCAATATGACAAGATTCTTCTTCAATATGTGAATGTTATAACAGTAATATCCTCTTGTTTTGTGGGGGCGCTGATATCCACCAACATTTTTGAAACTTTTTTTTTTTTTTTTGCTCATAGAGAAAATATGTTCCGGTTGCTTTGTTTAAAAGATATATATTGCATTTTTTTTAATTTTTTGTAATTACTTGTTGACAGGGCCGTCGGGATATTCCCAAAAAAAAAAAAAAATCTTTACACAAGCTTTACTGTTTTGAATTGTTAAGGTGTAGAAAACTTTGTCTAATGTTGAGTTATTGGTTTTTATTACTAGGTAGATTACCTTCCATCATTTATAGAAATACAGATAAAAAAAAAACATTCAAAAAAAAAAAAGTCCTGTGACATCTTTTTTGCAATTGTACCGAAAGTGGCTTACTATTGAAGTCTGATAGCTTTTTTCTAGTGACTAGGCGCGTACTGTGGGGTAGCGCGTGACGTGATGTGTAAGTGACAAGTCGGCAGTGTCGTCACTGTATAGATGTCAACGCTGTGCTATTTTAAAACAAATCTGTAGAGCTAAACTAGGTGGTGTAAACAAGGTCAATTGTCTTTGTGCGTATTGGCATCTGTGATATCCTCCGCTTCCTCGGTGTTCATGTTGTCGTCAAGAAGTTCACCACATTGAGCCATGTGAGACGGTGATCGGGTGAAATGGCATTAGTGACTTCTACCTGAAGCTGTGTAATTGGTTGCACCTGGTGCTTGGATGCCCTCGGAAACACATCCTCTGTAACCCCCGAAAAATAATGGGACTTCATTGTCGTATCCATTCCAGCCACTTAACTGGTTTAGATCTTAATTAAGGGAAGAGAAATTAATAACCTTTTCAAATTTCGCTTTTGACGGACTAAATGTGAAGTTTTTTTCCCCTCCTCCAAATATCTACAGCGATCAGATTGCGTCAATGAACTTAAAGGGTAACCGGCCAATCACGGCGCAGCATCACGAGTGTAGATGCACCCACTGGTCTTCAGATTAAAGGCGGTAGAGTTCGGCTGAGGGTCCGTATGCACTAAGCTCCTGCTTGTTTTGCTCAGGATTAAACAGGTCACTCTCTAAAAAAAAATGAACAATCCATTCTAGACGAGAGACAGAGAGAGAGAGAGAAGCAGGGATGGCAGCTCTGTTCATTTTTGCTTTTTTTATTTTATTTATTTTTTATATATATAAACATGTCATCAAGGGCTTCAATCCACACTCGGAAAAGAGACGCAAGCAAGACCATGTAGGATTACAATCAAGCAGCGCTCCAGTGGAGCGGTTCTCCACCTCAAGGTGAAAGTGGTCGTGTAATGACATTAAACAGAATGCGCTTCATCCAGATCTCACTCCCCTGGTGGTTCAGAATGTCTTCATAGTGTCGGCAAGGTGTTGATCTCAAAGCTATACGCCTCTCAGCGGGAAAAACAACTCCACGCCAGAGAGACCTGGGTGCCCGGTGTCTTATCGTCGACATTGCTTAGCTCTCACCATAGACTGGTGAACTGTGGGAATGATATATATATCTGACTCTTGACATAGCCCAGTATTGATGTTGGCGTCCTTATTGCTGTGGCAAAGTCTTGTGGAGTGAATCTTTTTTCGGTGTCAAGTGTCTTTTAAAAAGGTGTTTCGAAAGCGGGCACCGTCGACCAATCTCTCCGCTCGAGGGTGATCACTCTTCTCTTTCTCACACATACAGTTGTGTAGTATGTAGCTACAGTAGGTATTAATGACCATTGTGAAAAAGTGACCCTTAAATATGCAACTCAGTGGAAAAAGGTGTGAAAGAGTAGACGTAAGAGTAATCAATATTGTCAAAGTGACTATGGTCTGTTATTCAATAATTCTTGCTGTTTTGTAGGTTGTTCCTTTTTTTGTAAAATGTGTTTTTTTTGTTGTTGTTTTTTATCCCTAAATGGAAGAGCAATTGGCCCTTGTTTATAGCAGCGGACATGTAAAAGTGTGCAGTGTGGAATGGTGAGACAGTTGCACTCGAGCCTTACTCACTAATTGCCCTGTTCTTTAAATTAGCTGAACGACTGGATCCATAAATTGGACTTGGATATCTGACTGAAAGATATTGCTATTATGTAAATGTCTGTGCACTAGAGTGAAATAGATGCTACGATAGATTCCGTCACAAGGGCCGCTTGCAATAAATTTTCTTTTCTTTTTGGTATGCGTGTGTGCGCGTGTTTTGTACGTTTTCGAGGTTCCTCCGCTGCTACTCCAGTCATTAATGCTCCTCGTTTGCTGTAGAGTCATCCACATCGTTTTCTGTTCTCATTATGTGTCGAGTGTGTATTTGAAAATTGATCTTAACACTGGAATTTGTTCCGCAGATTTCATTTTTAATTGGTTATGGCTTTTATTTATTTTCTGTTTTTGTTTTTAGAGAGGAGATAAATCACAGCACTTGTGTGTCAGTTGAATTTAATTCAAGACATTGGCTTATTTTTTTCATGATAATTTGCTTTGAAAAACAGTCGACTGTGCAGGTTTCTCCATGGAGTGGGTCTGTCTTTTAAAAGGTATACAAATCTGACTAAAGCGAGTAATACACAGTGAATTATCCGTTTTTTGTTATTTTTCTGTATGGGTTGTAATAAAAATATTGCAGTACTTTGTATGAAAACAAACGATAGTTAATTGTAACTATTTATAAAATTAAATTATTGTACTTTTTTGCAATCTGTAGATAAGTACTATGTATTCATATATACAGTAACAACTGTGGATTTAAATGTGATTCTCTGAGGTGTCTAAGTTATTGATGTATATATTGTATGTTTGTTGATACAGCTTCCTTTATTTTCTAAATAAGACCAATAAAATGTTTTGAAAAAGGAAAACTTCTCTCTTTGGAGGCTCTTAAACACTGTTCAAATGGATCTTTTTTGTCCCATTCTGTGGCGTCATTGACCCAGTTTGATACTTTGTAAAAATAAACCGGCGGGGAAGGCTCTTCGCCGTCCAGGGTGGGTTTTTTTTTTTATTTTTTTTATTTTTATTTTTAGAAGACAGCGATCATTTAGATGGCACGATTTCTTTTTCTGTGATCCAAAAAAAGCTGTTGGGCGACCCACTTTGGCTAACCTCGGCGGACGTATTTTTGGCCCGACAGGAGTAAAACATTAGAGTCATGAAGGATGTCTAGGTGTGCTTGTCCTAGATTGGGAGGAGTAGTGAGTTAGTCATCTGTGCTCCCTGCAGGCCTCCTAACCCCCCCTCTCTGTCTCAGCGCACCTCATCAAACTTCACCCCTCCTCGGCAGCCTTTCAACCCCAGCACATTCAAACCGCATCTCGTGAGAGAACACGCGGGAAAGAAAGAGACAGATGGCTGAAGACGAGCTACAGGGCAAGTCTAAACCCCCAGTGCCCGCGTGCACCATGGCACCGTAGACTCCTACAGGTCTGTGTGACCTGTGCCTTAAAAACGGGCTCCTCTCCCCTCCTCTGGATGCCTGCCCCAGACAACCGGAATGGCCTCTGAAGAGCTTTAATTTAGGCGGGTGGGGGCTATAAGGTGAGCTGGTGGGCAATCTAGGACAGCATTCTTCATCTTCACCCACTTCTGCAGCAGGTGCCTGCCCCAGTTCTCAGACCCCGCTGCACAACTAATGTTGCCGACCGTTCATTTAGCACGTCTGCCCGCGCCGGAGCTCGGCGGTGGGGGCTCCGCTCTGCGAATGTCACCCCACTGCAGAGGGCATGCCTGTTTGTGGGAGATGCTACATAAGAGGTGTGTTTATCGGCAGTTGTTTGAGTCGCATGAGAGCTTGCTGTGATTGTGCATATGAGAGACTTGTCCTCATGTCGAACCACGTGATTTTTCAGACCGCCAGTGACGTCCCAGCAATAAGAAAGAGCACACGAGCCAGATAAAAGCTAAGGGTGTTAAATATTACTGCTAGTGAGGAGTTCACCTTGTCCTCGCTTTCATGCAATATGTTGCTCTGGGGTTCCCTCTGCTGGCACGTCTGTGTAAAGACTTTGTGTTTGTTTTTTGGCTGTTTTCTTTCCACAAGATGACGCCACACGCTCTTAACAGAAGGATTTCCCCCTACAGTGCACATCTTTACTGTACTGAACAGAAAAGTTATTCATTTCGCCCCACTTGTTGAAGTTTGAAACTATGAAATGTTCCCCAAAGTGCCCCATTATATTCTCGTTACAGCTCCAGGCAATGGCAACACCTGTACTTTTGAAGGCCTGACTGGTGGTGATGTATTGAAGTTTGACTCACACCTTTCACTTATCGTACAACACACCGCGAGATTATCTTTGAGTCCTTGCTAAAATAAAGATGAACTTCAGGGCTGTTGGGTTGCATAATTAAAAATCAGTGAGGAGATATTTCTTCTTGGTTGTGATCTCGATAGCCACCAAACATGTTTTAATAGATATTGTCTGATGTATTTTTATGTATGCTAAATGAATGCATTCGCATCATATGATGTAACTTTGCCCAGTGCTTTTCTACGTGTTGCATTTTTCTTTTTATATATTCTTTGTTTATTTTCATTCTATTATTATTATGTATACACTTTAATCAGAAGCATAAAGGAAGAACATCTTCAATACCAGGTTAATTATTCCGGTTGTTTCGCTATAGCATGTTCAAATACTTTAAAGATAAGGGGGCTATCTCATCTTTGTTATTGGCTTGCAGCAGATTGAAGGGAACGTACAGACCACACGTTGGCACGTCATCAAACACGGCTTCGGCAGATATAACCTGCTACTTCTGTGGGAATACAGATAATTGTCACATGACGGTGGAAAACGCCGCGATTATGTAACGTGTCGACTGCGTGCACCGGCACCTCATCGTACGATTCGCCGTCGGTCAAGTTTGCCACGATGAACGCGCGGCTTCACGTTCGGTCCTTTCAAAGTAAAACCAGTGACTACAACGGTGCAAGGCGGTGCGTTTTATGCTGAGCTCCTCATTTCCTCCGTGGCTCAGCTGCTTCCTTTGGCCGACTTGACGTATGCGCGTGGTGCGTCGTTGCGTCGCGCCGTAGAGGAAGCGTTGGCGCATCGCAACAAACTGCTGCCGCTGGACCTGCGGCTGCTGCTTTCTGCGGACACAGTTAAACCGGCTGCCCTGCACCGTAACGGTGCACACAACGGACACCGTTCACAACCGGAGAGAGTCGCTCTGTGGCTACAGTTGAACCTCAACTGATCCCTCATCAGCTTCGACATGATCAAGAACGGACATCACCACCACCAAGTGAGCACGGTAGCCGGTAAAGACGCAGGCGCGACCCCCGGCGCTGCATCTTGCAGTCCCGAGAAGAGGAGGAGAAGAATCCGGGTGTGGTGCGATGGTTGGTGAGTAACTTTACCGGAATTATTGGCGGTGCGATGGAGATGCTGCAACACTGTTCGTATCGGTCGTTGTCCCGTTTGAATGGATGTGTCAGCATGCGTGTCACCCGCAACCGGAACAGGCCTGCTGCAGGTTACACTGCTCTCACTGGACGGCTGCTTCATTCTCCAGAGACATCAGTGTACACTCAACTTTTAATTCAGTATTATCTTGTATCTCTAGTCAACCAGGCGAGTGTCAATGGCCCACTGTAATTCGGGACTTATTACATTCCATTGCTTCTACTCTACATTACTGGAGCATCCTCTCCATTCTCCTCCTCAGTAGACACATCTTTACATCATAACACACCAGCACTGACTTATGTTGATTTTTACCTTTCACTAATTCACTGTCATGCCCTTTAACTATGACTCAGTATACCCTGTAGTAATGCTTACACTGGCAATGACACATCAATGTTTTGGATGTGATACAAGTGTCTGCTGGATTCATGTAATAATACGTTGTAAGTACCGACTTCACTCAATGCAGTACTTTTACTAAATTTAGGGGTAACAACATTTGTTACGAAATAAACAAGTTAACAAACCTATTAGAATTATGATGATCAAGCAAGCCATAGGCTAAATGTTGAATTAATGTGTAAAGTTTCATTGGCCAGTAAATGCTGCACTATTTCATTGACACCTTGAAACTGATTCTTGACTAACATACTGGTACATTTTTATACATGCTTTTGGACATGTTATAATCCATAACCCTGGGTCACACTGCCACCAAGATGGCAGTTGGTAATAACAAAGATGTTTCAATGTATCCTGATCTTCAGGAGGCACACGAACGAGTCTTAAGTGTCCCTCTGTCACTGGGACGACCGGTTATAACGAGCCTTCGTTAATGTTATTACTAACTCTTGTGCTTCTATTGCTATTACAAGTCAAAATGTCAACATTATTATTTACGACACCACAGCATGAATACTTGTTTTGCTTTCAACAGACATTTTATAGTTGGGGTAAGATGGCAAATTAAGGAGGGAGAGGTTCAAATCCAGAGCATCGCCATGACAAGTTACGCGCCTCAGACTACTTGGTTACCAGGACCTCTGTGAGCATACTTAGTCTGACTTTCAGTGGGTTTACTTTCATGATACCGTAATCATGACACCCCAACACACAAGGGGTCTTCTGGCAGGACGGTGTAACGGGAAAAAAAAGAACAATTACATTAGTGTTGAGCAAGGCGCTCACGCAGGTGCCGCCTTTAATGCAACACTGACGATTAATGTGAACACACGGCAGGGCAATGCTAATCAGAGAAAATAAGCTTTTGTGTTCACATCAATTGGCAAAACAACAAACATGTGAATAAAGGCCAAAAACAAGCTGAGTTCACTTTGCTCCTGCAGCTAAACGTGAAACATCCGATTTATTGACTAAAACATAGCCGATATATTTCTTTATGGTTTTACTTTGTTCTTTGGGAAAATTCAGTGTCCAACTAAAACACTTCTCCTGACAACCCAGCAGCAATAATGTTCTCCTTGTTAATAATACCACAGCTCAGTTCATCTCAGACAACATTTGATCTACTAATCTAACAGTCACGCAGGGACTTTTAAAGGGTTATTTCACTTTAACTAGATAAAAGAGCACAGTGCTATTCCACTTATTGGTATCTAACTATTCAGAACATGTGGGGTGTTTTTGTTTGTTCTGTATCCTGGCTTTTGAAAAGCTCAACAACAAACAGAAACACATTAGTGTGAACTATTTTTATTAGAAAGGGAAAAAAAAAAGGAAAACTGATGACAGTGAGGTCTTTGACTTCGAGGAAACGGCATATTGTTGAAAACTAAGAATATTTTCAACCAAATTGTACTGAGTTGGCAACAGAAATGTGGGTGAACTGATTAATCGATTGATCTACAAAATTGGTTGTCAACTATTTTGACAGTGGATTGATCGTGACAAGTTATTCACTGGTTTCAGTTTCTCAACTGTGAGGTGATTTGATGCTGTTTGTTACCATATGTGATAGCAAACTAACTATCTTTGGGGTTTTGGACCTTTTGGTTGAATAAAACAAGCAATTTGAATATGTCACACCATTAGCTGTTTGAAATTATAATTTCTTTCATTTATACACTAAACTATAAATTGATAATCAAAATAATCGTTAGCTGCAGCCCTAGAACCGACCCCTCTAAGATGCCTCCTCTGGGAGAAACAACAAGCCTCTGGTGGTCAGACTCTGGCTCCATGCTGCAGCGGAAAAAAAATGAAATGTTTTGAATATCTGCGCATGAAGGCCAGGATTATGGCGGCTTTCTCTTGTAGAATTCCTATCGTTTAGGTGCGGCTGCCTGTCCATGGTTTGATGGAATGTTGCAGAATATTTGGGATGCCAGAATATTATTCGGTGGGGTGAGCATGCAAAGAGAGCCAATGTCAACAGAGCTCATGCCATTAACCCCATCTAACCCCCTCCAGCCCACACCTGCTACAGCCACTGTAGCTCGTCACTGAGCACATTGTTTGCCGACATCCAGCGTCAGCTGGTACGAGAGGAAAATTCCAAGGAAAGAGCACAGTCACTTCATTTGTTTGGACATCTTTGACCCTACCCTTTCGTCTTGGCACAGAGACGCTTGTTTATCATCCGTCCTAAAAAGAGGTGATGGGGGTCAAAGATCAGTTGTCAGTGAAGCATCATAGAGGAAGAGCGTAAAGTCCACTTCCACTGTGTTTCTGCTGAGGTAGCGTATCCACACAGGGCTATAAACGTGCTATTTAAAGCCTCAGTGAAGTGTGTCTTATTCATTCCAGTCTTATCTGAGACTATTAGTGTTCAATATCAAACAATCATCAGCTCTATGTCTACAGGTATTTGAAAATCAATGCAACTTCACCAAAATGTGAAGGTAATCATTTGTGTACCCCCTTAACTGGTATACATGTGTCCCATTGTATTCTACCACTGTGCCCACTGCTGTCTGTCTGGTTTTGTTCCTGAGAAGTGTATAGGTGCTGTTTTGGGTGTCCGCTAACAGGCTACGCTAATTAATATTTCATCATCTCACGGTCATGATCCAACCCCTGCTTAAAAATACAACAGGAACACGGTGACACATGTTGGGCATCGTGCTAGTGCAACACCCCCAAAAGCAGCCTCCTGGTCTTATGTAACTCCGTCTGGGTCTCTCCAGAGCTTTCTTCCCTATTCAATCACCTCCAAGTGCTCCCTCCTGCTACATTCTTCTGGCCCTGCACTATCGCCTCGGAGCCGGCACACGTGGATCCCATTTCAAGAGACTGACAGCACAAGACACACAGAGACCATCTTGCTTTGCCCCGACAACAAGGCCTCTTTTGTTTTTTTGGTTCACCGTTGCATATTTTTTTTTGAAGTAGTGAATACATCTGAATCACATAGACGAGCCCTACAGTCTGGTGATAGTTTTTGTGTTGCCATACCATCAAGTGCAGTCTAGGCTGTTTTCAGTCAGGCTGTCTATTGTGACACCGCAGCAAGATACAGATGCTGTCTTTCATTAGCATAGCCTGGGGGGCCGAAAACATCACGGGGTTCTGTTACTGATGTGGCTGTTTGAATACTGTCGGTCTGGAAGTGCTCGTCTGTTCTCTTATTGATTTTTGAGGATGCTATTCATAGTGCTGTTTTGCACCTGACCTTAAGAGAGCTGACGTCTAACTTTATGTACTAAAGAGGACACAGATGCCAATCTTTTACGTCAAATCAGCCATCAACTATGTTGTCATTATTGTGGTTCTCCAAGTTAATTGCTGCCACATAATTGCTGATGGTTATAGTTGCTGCTGTACTAAATTACTCTGTGATTAGATCCTAATAAACCTTAATGCATCTCCAGTGACACCTGCAGTCACTTTCATAAGTCAGAGCAAATTCCTCTCTTTTTGTGTGCCTATTAGACATCAGTATCATGTTCCAAGCAGTGCAGAAATAAAAAAAAAATATCAGACTGCTGGCAGTTGTAATAGTGATGGAGGGATAATGCCCATCTGTTCTCTATTACTATGCTAGATTACCATGTTACAATCTCCGTCTACAATCTGTGCCTAATCTAATTATCTACGGATGATATCATAGCCTGGGTGGAGTGAAGTGGGAGAGAAAACACACTGTGTCTTTGAGTTTTTTTATGTTTAGACTTTGATCAGATATCTAGCAGATCACATGAAGTGCGTGGATTACAGTGTTATCAGAAACACTGTAAATATTATAGGATCATACTGATATTTCTGCATGTTTTAGGCCATGAACTAAACTTCTATTGATCTCCTATAGTCGAGGTTGCTTTTCACTTATTTCATTTGAATCAACTTCATTTTTTGTCAAAGTTACGGCACGTTTGTGAGTCCGAGAACACCCAAACACCTGCGGGATAAAGAGGAGCTGCCATTTCTAACTTTGAGAACAGTGTGAACTCCAAAATGAAAACATGCCACACAACTCTAACCCAGCACACCGTGCTTTATTCACCAGACGTTTTGTAACTCCCTCGCTATCATCGGGAGTAAAACATGGTGTTCTGGAGAAGAGTTGTGTGACGTGTTTAAATTTTGATGAAAGAGCGGCTGAGAAACCTCATTACTGTAATTCAAGAAATTCTTTATCCATTATTTTTCCAACCAAGAATAAAAAAAAAAAACAATCCTTCACAGCTGCTCCTGTACCTCATTACATTAATGCAACTTATGTAACTTCTCATGTTCTTATCCTCCCAGCTATGACATGGTCCATTATGGCCACTCCAACCAGCTGCGACAGGCCAAGGCCATGGGAGATTACCTCATCGTTGGAGTACACACAGATAGTAAGGATCAGAGCCGCTGACTTATTGTCCCTATCACACCTACAGTACATCTTCAATGGAAGTCGTCTTGCATCATCCCCAATTCTGATACTCTTCCTTCCTTTACCATGTATACATCATGCTATGGCACCATTAGCCTCTCATAAGGCCGTGCCCTATACACTTTTGAGGGGTTGTTGTGACAGTAGTGCAACCACTTGAGCAATTTCTATATAGCACACTGGAGCATTGTGACATTATGATAACCCAGCATGACTTCATAGTCAGGGCAAGATACCAGCAATCTTTCCCTCTGCTGAAGGTATAATAAATATCTCAATGACGAAGGCGATGCTGCGTTCAGTCACTGTAAAAGCTGCTCAGAGTGTCGTGCAAGCAGAGATTTCTCTCTCTGTTAATCTATGAATCTCAGTTTATTTGTGCGTGTCGACGGTATCGCTTGAGTGTACATGTTTTGTTTTCAAGGTGAGATTGCGAAGCACAAGGGTCCACCAGTCTTCACTCAGGCAGAGAGATACAAGATGGTGCGGGCCATAAAATGGGTGGATGAGGTCGTGGAAGGAGCGCCTTACGTCACCACCCTCCAGACCCTCGACAAGTACAACTGTGACTTCTGTGTGCACGGAGGTACAGTTTATCACTAACTCATGTCCTTATTTAGACACACAGATCACACAGATTACGTTATACATTAATACTGTGCTAAATACTGTTATTAGTTGATATAACAGGGTTAAGTTGATTTCTGCAGGCAGCATGTCATGTATGCTGTTGTTTCAGATGATATAACACTCACAGTGGATGGGAAAGACACATATGAAGAGGTGAAGAAGTCAGGGCGGTACAGGTGAGTTTCCTTTTGAAATCAGCAGAAGATTATAATAACAGCCGAGATTATATGTTGTGTGTGTCTGAAGTTGCTGTATTATGTTGTCCCAGGGAGTGTAAGCGAACCCAGGGAGTTTCAACCACAGATCTGGTCGGCAGGATGCTACTGATGACCAAAGCACATCACAGCAACATTGTGAGTACAGCCTCATTGCCTCTATATACATTTCAGGACACAGCACACGCCTAATTCAATCCTCTCTTCTCTTTAGGATAGTTCAGACTATCAGCAGCACACGGACAACTTTGGAAAGGTAGGTGCCAAACATATTTAGGTCAAATCAAGTCCTCAGCTTTCTACCAAACTCTTAATTGATGGATGTTCAAAACTAAATTCTCGGCTCTTTGGCTTCCTCTTCCTTAACTGTTTTGTCATTCAAGTAGTTGAAGTCGCTATGTGGGCCAGATGTCAACCATTATTAAACAAAGGCCTTTACTGTGGACCCACTTTATAATCAAGTTGCAGGCCTTGCCAGTGAAACAGTGAATGCACCTTTTGTCCCTGGATGGGGAAAGTAACTCAGAGTCAACATGCTGGGGATTTAAATTTTTCACATTTGAACATGCAGACTAGCAGAATAGCGCTGTGAAGTTGGCGAGAGTTGAATAAATGTGCTGGGGATTTGTGGGACAGCCTCGATTTTGAGCAAAGGTGACATTGTTACTCACACCACCAGGTGGCGATGATGCAGCGTCCTGGTCTCACGCACAAACCAGTGGTGCTACTGAATCGAAACTGAAGTGCATCGGTCTTATTGCTCCACTGTTTGTACTTATTTTGCCTGTTTGATGGATTACGGGGGTCACATGGTCAGAAGGGCCACAGTCCCTGGACGGGGGTGTCTCAGTTCCTGCAGACTTCACAAAAGATCATCCAGTTTGCTTCAGGGCAGGAGCCTCAACCCGGGGACACTATCATCTATGTGGCTGGGGCCTTTGACCTCTTCCGTATCCTTTTAGAACCTCACTAAAAAGACTGCTGGATTTTATTTATTTATAAAATGGCAGAAAATTGGAAAAACACGATGAACTATTTATAATTCTGTGAACTGTTTCTATCAAATAGTCAGCTTTTCTGAAATGCCTAGTCAACCTTGACTAGTCTCCTGTCAGACATCGGCCATGTGGACTTCCTGGAAGCAGTGCATAAGCTCGCCGAAAACCCATACATTATAGTGGGGTTGCACTTTGATCAGGTGAGACACCTGTGTCAGACATTGTCTGCCTCCCTGAGTCGAGCGTTGGCATTGTACTTTAAATTTCCAATTTGTTCGTATCTTTTAGGAGGTGAACCGCTACAAAGGGAAAAACTATCCCATCATGAATGTCCACGAGAGAACACTCAGCGTCCTGGCTTGTCGAGTAGGTTCCTCTCCTACTTCCACCACCATCCACACAGTTCATAGCACACACATCTTATTCATCTGTAGTTCATTTTGTGTGTGATTGATTTCAGATTTATTTTCACAGTATGTGTCAGAAGTGGTGATTGGTGCACCCTTTGCAGTCACAAAAGATTTGCTGGAACATTTCAAGGTAAGTACAGGCAACACAATTGTCTCTCACAGCTAGATAATAACGTTCTCTGTAATTAAAAATGAATAAAGTAGAACGTCTTTTTTATCTACAGGTGGATCTTGTATGCCATGGAAAAACAGAAATATATCCTGACAAGGATGGCTCCGACCCTCATGCTGTAAGAGTCTATACCTCTATGCTATCTTTGTTAAACATACTGTTGTCCGCAGGAATGCTAAATCACATTTATTTGGCAATGTTTTCTTCATATCCAGGAGCCGAGGAGGAAAGGAATCCTGCGTACTGTTGACAGTGGGAACAGCCTTACTACGGATGCCATTGTGCAGAGGATAATTAAAAACAGGTTTAAAAAAGGGGGCCTGTCAGGCTTGGGAGGAAAAAAAATAGACAATTTCATATTACATCCACTGGGCAAAACAGTATTTATCTAAGTTAAAATAAATGAGACACATTTTGTTTGCTGCTGTAATAAATAGATAGCACATTAGATTGACTCTTTTCCCAATTTTTGTTGTTTTGATTCAGGTTGCTATTTGAAGCAAGGAACCAGAAGAAAGAAGCCAAAGAGATTGCTGTGATCCAGGCCATGAAGCGACAAGAGGAGGAGAAGACTAAAGAAAGATCCCAGGCTGTGCTGTAGGAAGGCCCCAAACAAGCACCGAGTGTCATAACACTGACAAGCTCAATTAATCTAAACTCATGTACAGTAAAAAGCAACCCTTTTATATGTGCTATGACACCCTCCACACAAGATCCTGGCTTATAAGAGCACTCCTTACAGCAGCCCGTTTGAAGCCAGGGCGGCATAGTCTGCTGTGGGATCATCAGGTATTACCGCGCGTGTTCCTGTGTGCGATTGTGTGTGTGTGCGTGTGTGTGGGGAACTTCTGTGTATTAATATATTTCGCCATATGCAAATACATGTTCATGTCAGTCAACAATCACACATGCAGACGATGGAGTTATAGACATGCAACAGTTGGAGCGAGGAAGATACCACGATGTCTTCAAATGTCTATTATATCTCTTTGGATATTTTTAATTCCTCAAGCACTCTTATTTATTTTTTGCCTTCAAAAATATAGAATTTTAAGTATACTATTATGGGATTTGGACATATGAAGGGCAAGTGTGGGTACCTGAGATGTTGGTCAGGCATTAAGCTGTAACCAGGAAGTGATTTGATTCGTCGCTTCCATGGTGTTGTTGCTGCTTTCTGTCCAGCATTGGGTGTAGCCCAACAACTGATCTATGTATAAACTGTATGTACTGTATCTATGTATTATAAAGTAATCACAGGATTTCTGGAGGACGCTAAAACCACTAGAGAATTAGGGGACAAAATCCCCCTGCTTCTCTGCATCTAACTTGGGTTGTTTGGATGGGAGAAGCTGTAGAAAACTCTTTTGGGACCTCATGTACCTTTATGCTCCAGAAATCGTCAGAACTGTCCTGTTTTACTGGTAGAGCAGGTTTTTAACTCAAAAATGCCCAGACCTGTACGCCTGGCCTTTTGAGTGCAATTGTATTTTTTTTTAACCAACACTCCTAATGGTTTTATCCTAATATAGAGATCACTACAGCGTTTTAACAGACTGCTTTTAAGCTTTCGTTTTCTTCGTATAACTATGACAGATGCTCAGTGTGGTTGACTTGATCATGAAATAGACCTCTTACTGTCATTGAGCCCTGAACAATTTAACCTCTGTCTCTATATCAAATGGGATTAAATAATATATTTTTTGTAGATGAATATTTTACTCACCTCCTCTCCATTAACTACTGTATAGATGGTTTCATATTGTATAAAACTGCATAATAATATATCTGTATGTCAAGTTGGAATGTATTAATTGTAAGCTATAATGTATATGTTATTGACAACTCCCAGTTGTTAAATACTGTAGAAAACTGCTACGACTACAGTATATTGCTGTTAATAATAACATTTTAATCTGAAAGACTTTGTCATCTTCTTTTGCAATATACTTATTTCTTAAGTAATTTATCTAAATGAGCTCACATGATCAAAGGTTAAGGCCATGTTTTGGACAAGAAATTACCTTTGATCCGAAAACAAAATGATCTGAATTTTGCAACCTATGAATGAGTCACACAGAGAGTTCGTTAAATGTCAGAGCATTTAGAGCAGATTATTTAGCAGCAGATTAGTACCCAGCAAAGATCTGTAAACTTTTTCAAAAAAGTGCATAATGCATGCACTCAGTGCAGTTGATAAAACAAAAAATGACAAGTTCACAAATTTTTTGTCACAATTATTATAATTTTTGGAATATTTGAGTAAATGTATTTATTTTTCCACTGAAACCAGCTATAAGCATGGCTGGTACTCCTTTCAAAATGTCCATCATGGGAAAAAAAACACGTAATTATTGATCTCAATGAGTCAACTACATGTGCTGAGTCAATTTTCTAATATTTTAAAATGTCACCATAATTGTAAAGTGAAACTTTGCTCTTATTTTGAAGGAACTGCGTTCTTCCGGTTCCTGTTTGAGAGCCGCTCCTCGTTTAGAATGCTGTGCACACGTGCCCCCAATTTAGCTAATTGGCTTCTCCGTGTCTTGCCAACTCTGTCTGTTAAGAGTTCAGGCTGTGAATCAAACGACACCGGCGTGCAGAGCGAAAAGCAGAGTGATGTTTTGCTGTGTCAATACACTGCCTATCCCGCTGCAGGTAGAGCATTCATTAAATTCTTCACCTAATTAAACAATTAGAATGTTTCTCGTGACACCCAAAGTCACTCTCATTAGAACTTCTCACTCCACTCAGTCGTCCTTCAGTCTAAATTGGTTGATGGAGTAGGTTTTGTGATTGTTTTTCAAGTGATTTTGCGGTTGGAAATTTTGCAGAATTAAAGTAACTTATCATTATGTGAGAAACATATACAATTAACTCAGCGTCTAACAACAAAACGACATCAAATTACTGTTTTAATTTTTGCTTACTAACGTTAAGAGGACTGTCATCTGCTAGTTAATTTCTAGTAAGTTCTGTATTCTAAAACATGATAAAACTCGTACTGAATTGTTTATGGAATGTTGTTATTAGCCATTTATGGGGGTTTTTTTGCAGTCAGTTCTTTGCTCTTAAAGCATCCACTGTGAATACTTTCTCAGATCTGCAGGGGAATGTGCCTCCACCAGGCTGTCACGGAAGAGAGTAAACGGGCAAAACTCCGGAGCTCTAAAATAGAGCAAGACCTTTGGGAACATGCCAGGACCGAGATGAACGTGGTGAAAATCCTCTTGCTTGGTAAATCAAAAGGATTTACGTATAATGTATCAGGTTTCACTGAAGTATTATTATGAAGTGAAAGCATTTCTC
>NW_022280070.1:4704406-4738542 GCF_004355925.1 Anarrhichthys ocellatus
ATATAAATTAGTGTCCTTTTCTGATGATAACTTGTCCCGTGTGTTTGTAGATGCGCGCCCGCTCCATCCTGTCCTGCAATCAGTGTTTGGGGGACGACCATGAACTGCTTCCGTTTATGGCTCACGCCGTCTGTGCGCTTTGGGCCGACCAAGGAGTGCAAGCAGCTGCAGCCAGAGGTTACGAGTTTGAGCTGAATGACTCTGCGCTCTAGTGAGTACAATGGCTTCAAGTGATCTACTTTTCACAATGCCGCCCAGTGATGAAGGGACGGTGGAAATGTCATCGGAAATTGCCCATTAAGAAGCGTGTCGTCGTCGCATCTTATCAATACAGAGCGACGGTAAAGCAACTGCTGAGAGAAAGCCGTCTTCGGGAAACGACTCCTGTGACATTTGTGCAATGGGAGGCTTAATTGGAACCAAATTTAAAAAAAGCACTGTTTGCAGATACCCAGGAAGGTGGAAATTGGGGTGGAGCAGATGAAACGGACTCGATTAAAGAGTCGTTTTTGTTGTTTAATTAGTAAGAAGTCGAGCAGAATCGTACGTGAGAGGAATTGCTGTAGAGGTGTTGTTGCATCTGTGACTTTATCTTTTAATTTAAAGCTTTACATCTCACTGCAAAGTATGTCCAATCACTATGAAACAGAAGTTACTGGAATACAGACAGCCTGTTTTTCCGTTTTGTGGGACATTTTTGTATTTATGTGGGCAGAATTATTTATTTTTTTTCAATTGCTGTCCTTCAGCAGTTGTGCCCTTTTTGAATTGTGCACGAGAGGGGGAAAAAAGCAGCCTGCACCGCTCTGCATAGATCCGTTTGAGTGTGTTGCGTCATCAGCTGAAGTGTGGGTCATTGATTGAAGTGTAGAATATATTTTGCTGAATGCCATTGTTCATTATTTAATAAAAAAAAAAAAAAAAAAAAAAAAAGGTTCTCCAGTTAGCTAGACTGCGCAAGACAATGTGACCGCTTCATTATCGAAACTGGATAGGTTTGGGAGCCGGAGGATGATGATGGGAAACTCGACTGTCTCGTGGTGTTCTCACTCTGCTGGACCTCGACATTGATTTCTCCCTCCAGAAATATCGGATCAGACTCTGTCGTGACACACTTGACTTCCTCAGGACCTGAAGGCACCTTAATGTGTAAAATTACTTCTCGGGCATTAGCTCTGGTTTGAACTGGACTGTCAAGGATGCTAGAAAAAAATGTGTTCCAGGAAGTTAACTATTGATGTATCGCATTTTTAGAAATCCACTCTAATCCGCACAAGCTTTATTAACAGGAAGTTACTGCAGTGAGTAAAAGAAACGTGTGCTTTTGCTAGCACACCCGAATGCTAGTAGGGGCTAATGTGGCGCGGGCTCCAGACGTCTGGTGAACTCACTTATTTCTTTCTCCACACCTCCAGATTATTTTCATTTTTCAAACTTGGAAGTGATCAGCCCCGACCGCCGACCTCCCAGTGCTGCTGAGTCCCCAGTGTCTCCACTCATTCTCCACTTCAGTTCAACTGCACCATAACTTACACCCTTCAACATAACCATAAGGTGGAATTGACGCCTCTTAATCACGAAACTTACTAAATTAATAATGTAAATGTAACGAATAGTTGCCTGACCAGTGAGGGATGAAGCTTTCCTGCCACTAATGGTCTGATTTATCTCGGCCTGATATTTGAAGAAAACGTGTCTTGACAAAAGCAGCAACTGCTCACAATAGACTTTGTGAGACGCTGGTCTCCTCCGTTAGTGATGTTTGTTCTCTTCTATTCCCTCTCCAGTTTCTTCGAAAACATTAGTCGAATCATCGCTCCCAAATACGTTCCCACGGAGACTGATGTTCTGAGAGTGCGAGTGAGGACCTGTGGAATCATTGAGACGCAGTTTCAACTTAATGAAATTATCTTCCGGTAAGACTTATTAAACTGGCTGCGCATAGACGGCGGTGGTTGCAACATGATATGGTGCAGCACACGCATAACTCTAAGCTAACATAACGCTGTGTAATGAGAGTGTGAAGGTAAACAATCCACACTGGGCTCACTGAAAGCATCGTATTCTACTTATTGACACAATATTTTACTTTTAAGGTACAGATAAGCTCTTTGGATTTCATAACTTTTACACGACAAAACATGCGACTATTTTGCTGTCTTAGAAAGCAGCGTGTTGAGACTATTAGAGGTGTCTTCAGAGCTGAGGTATGACTCGGACATGAAATATTGATGGCTTCACGCTGCCTGCTTATTCCAGGAATAATAAGTGGGTTTCCAAGTTTTGGCGACGAGGTGCCAATTTAGGGAACAAGGATATGATTGAGGGCCTCACGGGAAAAGTGCACACATAAAACTAAATATTAATCTTCTATCTCACTTGAACCGAAATCACTGACTCGAGCTAACGGCACCGGCTCTGATGGCAGAACATAATTCACGAGAGGCCACTAGTTGCCATGCAACCAGTGTACGCAACAAGTCTCTAAACGCTTCACTCGACGGAAGACGATCTCCCCGGCGTCGTGGCTGAAACTGTGTGGAAACGATTATACAGTTAATTACACAAGCTGAGAACCGTTGCTGCTGCTCTGCTAACGTGCTAACAGATTCACGCAGAGATGGTTGACTCACTGTTGCTGCCGTGGAGCCGTCCGTCCAGCTGCCGAGTCGATCAATAACGGCCCGCTATCCCAACGTGGACCCCCGTACGTCCCCACGCATGCAGAGAAACGCATGCGATTGCCTTGTCCGAATCCAGAACATGTTTAGATTGTTGGCGTCCGTCTTCACCTATGTTGTTGATGCTCAGTCATTTGGGGAGGGGGGGGGAAACATAATCTACCAAGGTAGTTGTCCTGTGTCTTTTTTAATTTTAGTATTAAATACAATCAGTGATGCAATAGTAATGTTCTTTGTTGCTTATATGCAACATGTGTTTATTATTCAGATTATCTGGCCTTCCAGCTCCCATTTTATTAAATTATAGGCATAAGGTCTTTAATTTTTCCTGAAAACTTGCGTAATGTAATTCTGAAAAGGATGTGTGGAACCGTTTTAAGAGTCGGTCTCGTACGTCTTCGGCTGATTCGACTAAATACTTCAATTCAACATCGTTAGTTCCTCAGAGCCAGCGATCAGTTTACAGGTCTGATCTTGAGCTTCCGCTAAATCTGGAGAAAACACTTATTTTGTGCAGCACAGAAACTATAGCTGTCAAATGCCATAGTTGGGGGTTTATTGTCTCTCAGCTTGTTGACACTGATTCTTGACCCAGGGGGATAAACGCTTCGCTGCCTCCGACATCCGTTCTGCAATCACGCACCTGGAGGCCGTCTGGCCCAAATGGAAACTCATTACCTGTGTCACCAAGACCCTCGGCTTCACTGGGTGCCACATCACTTTTTCAAATGGATTTCCCCAATATTTGAAATGTGTTTGAAGTAATATCAGTATTTAATATAACATATATTGCCTAGGAATATGTTTATTTATAGTATATTTAACAAAAAGGCTTTAACCGTTAGAGATTGTTGTCTTTTCCAGAGATGAACAAAGCAATTTATGCGTATGTTTTGATTTAACTCTTAAATACTCCAATGGGACCAGTCTGTGGAGAGTTTAACACAGATCTTAAGTGGAGGAATTATTTTTTCTTTTAGTGTTTTTTTTCATGTAGCAAATGGAGACTACCACTGCATTTAGTTGTGCAACCCTTCATTGTACAATGACAATAACTGAACCTTGAACCATCTTGTCTTTATTAATCAATTTGAGTGATTTTTAGGATGAAACATATTTTGGATGTAACCGGTGTGCTGAATAAAGTCTTATGGACAGGTTGTATGATGTCGGGGGCCAGCGGAGTGAGAGGAGGAAGTGGCTCAGCTGCTTCGACTGCATTCAGGCTGTGCTGTTCGTCGTGGCCCTCAGCAGCTATGACATGACACAGACGGAGGACCCTTCAGGGGTATGTTGTGAAAAAGACTGAATCAAATGTCATGCCATTTCTTTACTTACTTGGCAGAATAGAGTTCATCTGAAATTTGGTGCAAACTACATCGATTTCCTCTCTCTACTCTCCTCTTCCACATTTTCCTTTTCATTAGAATCGACTGCAGGAAAGTCTTGAACTTTTCACATCCATCTGCACCAGCACAGTCTTTGGGAGCACTTCACTGGTAAGTTTAATGGCACTTATTTTAGATGGCTGTCCTACAGATAATAATGCTTAGAATATAATAGGGCATCACTTCAGAGCTTTGTGTTTGATGCCTCTGTGCGTTATGCAGACTGTCTGTTTTTAAAGCTCATGACTGAGAAATCCGTAATTAGCGAACTAACTTTAATTGAGATGTAGGGTTGGTAATTTTTGTTGTCTGCGAGCACTGTTCAACACTCGCCGTCATTATTTAGTTTGATTTCTTTCATGTGTGTTTGTGGGGCGATTTGTGTCGCCATGAATGACTCACTTGTCGGTCAGTAGTATTTATATCGGCACTTGAAGCATTGAAGGGTTATCTTATGGTCATTTCCATCAGGCATCATTTTCAAAATGTCAATTGTTTTTAAATGAGCAGCCAATTGTTTTTCCTATCAGCAGTGTGAAGACATTGTATTAATAGAGGTGGTATAAAACGGTAGAGGTGTATATTAAGCAAACTCAAAATCATGTGAACGAGTCTGAACTTTATTTATTATACAGTATGGAGATATTTTATTTATGAAAATCTCACAACACTTCTGATGTTACATGCCAAACTACCAGCTAACAGTATTGAGCCTCAGGGAGATGAAGCACTTTAATACCTTAATGTTGTGAATGTGATGCACATAAATCATGTTGAAGAAACTGAACTGAAAGACACCAACCGGAGTGTTATTTGAATGTTGTTGACTTTCAGTCTGTTGTCCTCTCTCTGTTCTACAGATTGTGCTCATGAACAAAACGGACCTTTTCCGGGACAAGATCCTAAACTCTGACAGACACTTGAGATTTTACCTCTCTAGTTACAAAGGTATGACACCAGAGAACTGTCAAATTTCACTATTTCTTCTGGATTTCACATACATTCCACTGTACATGTGTATACATCAGTCATTCAAGCCCGCTCATGGTTGTACATATTTCAGATTCATTTACAGCAACTGAGAAGTGAATTCTTGTCATGTTTTATTTGTGTGTGTGGCGAATGCGGGGGGGAAAATGTATGTACAGATTGTCCCCGGATGCCAGATTCTTGTTTTATCCATAGTTACTGAATCAGACTGACTCTGTGTAATTTAGACAGTTGTTAAACCAACTCCTCACTTCACTGAACTCAGTCGGATGTCTCCAGATTTGAAATTATCTTCCTTTGTCCCCAACCAGGAGCCGATGGTGACGTGGACGCTGCAGCCCACCACATCGCTGCCATGTTCTCATCATGTAACTGCAGCGCAGACAAACTCGTGTACCACCACTTCACCACGGCCACAGACACCACCAACGTACAGGTGGTCTTCCACATGGTCATAGATCAGGTTATGAAGGGGAATCTAGCAGCTGTCCAGCTGCTGTAAAAGTCCCCGAGTGTCTGTTTAGATTGTGTTTCGTCATTCAGTGCTGGAATTTTAATTTTGGTTGTTTTTAGCCAAATTGTTTATTTTAAAATAAGTTATTTTAGTAGCTAATAATTTAACATAATAATGTTGCACTTTTTAAAACCCTTTAAATAAAATATTTATTGATAAGCCTGGTCCTTTTTAATGCTGTTTATATCTCTTCCTGGTTATACAGCATTTTCTCTATTCTGGATAAAACCTTATTATGTTCAGCATGCACATTAATCCTTTAACCTATCAGTGAGCTGGTTTTAAGACATGCATGTTAACTATAACTTTGAAGAATGCTCCAATTTTAATCATTGTTTTCCTGGTTTAAATATTACACATTTAATGCTTCTTAATCGTCCATACCTGAATTAATTACTAAAATGACATTTAGTACATATCCATGTTGGCAAAACTGCAGTGATTTAGTTCATACAGGTAAATGGCAAAAAAAAAAAATGATTTCCCTGTAATATGTTTTGCATTCAGTAATTTCAACAAGGGGTTGCATTATGATTAATTTATTAATGAAAACTCAGATCAAATATTTACATTAATACATTACTTTTACAGCGTAAAGTTTAAAACTGGTTTATCAATAAACATATCTTCCATCTAGTACAGCATTAGTCATGTTAAACTTAGAGACATGTACAGTTTCTTAAATGTCACGCCTTCAAGATGAAGGCTTCGTCATCCATCCGATCTGTCTGCTCTGCTGCTCGGTCTCCTGCACAGTCTGCCGAGTCCAGAGTGAGGAAGACGTCCGCTTTGCACTTGAACGAACCCTTGATTTCCTGGAAGAGTTCACAGCTCTGCAGGTTTGGTGAAATGTCTTTGATGCAAACCGGCTGTTTGGAGAAAGAGAACGGAAAAGTCATGCCGTTACATTAGAGAAATGTAACCTTTAAATCCTGTACACTTGAATCTGACATGGTGGTGGTTGATGTCCCTGTGTTTACATTTTAAGCTACTCTATTCCACTCCACATTCAATGGGAAGTACTGTATGTTGTACTATATTACATTTGTGAGAGTTGTATTTACTAGTAACTTTAAATATCAACATTTTACATTTACAAAACATGAAGTCAGGTTGTACAACGGGATGCATTATTATAGATTGAAAAAGCATATCAAATTAGCTTGACCTCTACCAAATTTATAAAAATGCTTCACTTATGTATCCGTAAATAAAACATAATTAGTTGTGCAAAATGAGCATTTTTACTGCTTGCTTTTACTTTGATAAAACTGTTTCTTGTAGTTGAATAGATGTATAATCTCTGGTTTAAAGAAAACTTATGCAGTGATTAAAAAGTGTGGTCCTTTATAGACTCTTAATTACAATAATTTAGTCTAAATGGGTTATTCAGGATTAACGACATTTTCAATTTGTACCCCTCTTGCGCGAGCTATAGCCATGCGTAATGGCGATCCCACCCAACCCATGTTTATAAAGTCGATCACCACTGACCATCGTCTTCAAGATGAAATTTTGCGCAGTGAATTCAGGAAACGCGTTGTCGGTCGCCAACTCGTCGCTGTCTGACTGGTCCGGCTCGGCTCTCCGGACGTACGGTGACCTCCGGATGCCGGACAGCAAGCCGGACGCCCTGCCCACAGAGTAGTAGCTTGGGCCGGCCATCTGCTTGTACCATGCCTCCGTTGGACTGCAAGCCACCAGCAAGTAGACGACCACGATGGGGAACACGAATTTAGCGGGCATCTCCACGTCTAGCACTGAGGCTTCGTCCTGCGCACCTCCAACTGACTGGTCCTTCTCGTTTCCTCCGCTCTCAGCTTCAGTCTTTATAGGGACCCCCGCGATCATCCTCGCGTTTTCGTCCACGTAAGACTGGCGCCGAGGGGGGCGATTCACACATGCCTCATACTCGCCTGGTGAACCTTTTTTTTGGGGGGGGGGGGGGATCTGCTCATCTATGATGTTGAACTCAAAGGCATCACTCTGTCATAACGTTGTATTTCTCTAACTGGGATTGGGAAATATTCCAATGGAGGTCTGATCACTTGTTGCCGTTAAATAAGTCCCGTGAAAGTAGCTACTTCCAAAATGTGTACAGACTATTGTGAAAAAACCGAATATCATGTTAATGTTGTCGTGTTGAGAGGGAATCACGTCAGCTTTTCTTAGTTTTCAGGCTACTCCTAAATTCACTGTATTTTACATGATCTTATTGTTTTGTTACATTGGAAAGTGCTTTTTTTTTTATAAACCAACTATCAGAAGTAGAAAATTGATTAAAAAAAAGAAACCATACAAAACACTTAGTCACAGTAACAAGGTTAGTGCATTGTTTCAGAGCGACAGTTCGGATATGACTGTACTTTGACCACAACAAAGCAACATAATACCGGGCATAGGCACCAAACGCATGTTTCCTTCATTCCGGGGCTGGTTAACAAGAAAAAGCTGAAGCTGTGCACAGACTGTGCATGTGACCTAATTTCACAAGCTGAGAAAGGTTCTCGGCTTGTTAGGGCGACCAAGACCTTATTTTTTCTGTTACAGGAAGCTGTGTTTACAGAACAGATGAAGAAAACACAATTCGTTCACTGTGTATTTTGAGTATAGAAGACCAACAATAGCTGCAGAGCCAATTACAAACATTTTAGATTGTAACCATTTGACTGGAAGCATGCGCATTGAAAATAGAAACATGAGATGGACACTGATGCCACTCTTTCTGGCTGGTAAGTAAAACATTTACATCTCATTTAATGTTTTATTTAAATGATTAAAACCTCGCAGGATATGAATAGATCCGTCTCTTTCAGGTGTCCTCTGCAATACACGGAGAGTGGAATACCACCAGCAACGTGTCTGTGCAGTGAATGGCTCGTACGTTGTCATTCCTTGTTCGTTTTACTATCCTGACAACCACAGTGGGGAAAGATTCAAGTGGGGTCATGTAAAGTCTCATTCCAAGGGTCGTTACATTTATGACAGCAACTCAAAAAAAGTCACCACACGATTCCAGTATATTGGTGACAAAAAACACAACTGTTCTTTAAAAATACACCACGTGGAGCATCATGATGCAGGAAAGTATACCTTCAGATTTACAACTGACCTCGAAGACGGCAAATGGACCGGTAAAGTCGGCTTAACATTAAAGGTTGTTGGTAAGTTTTCTTTTCCATAAACTGTGAATCTTCTCTGCACTTCAATCTGCAGAGTTTGAAACTGAAGCAGTACTTTGCACTTCTAGATTTGAATATTTCCGTGACACGGCCCGATGGAAACAGAACGACGAAGGAAGGCGACTCTGTGAATATGACCTGCGTGAACGTCTGTGACGACGATAACCTTTCGTCTGCTTTCATCTGGTTTAAGAATGGAGAACCCATAAAGGAAGGACCTGTACTTTATTTAAGCAACATGTCCTCCACAAACTCTGGAAACTACTCTTGCTCTCTGAAAACACACACAGGAACAGCTTCAGGAGTCATACATATTGATGTTCAATGTGAGTATTGGACACAAGATCAACACTTTACAGAGTGAGAATGAAATGGAAACGGTATAATTTAGATAATGGGAAATTAGATCTATCCTAAGACTTCTCTGATCATAAACACGTTTTCTTTCAGATGGCCCCAAGAACACATCAGTGTCTGTCAGACCATCGACGGAGGTAGACTTCGGGAGCACCATCACCCTGATCTGCAGCAGCCATGCAAACCCTCCAGTGGAGGATTATACTTGGTTTAAAATCTATGACGACGACGACGACGATATTATGGACGTGGGACACCGGCCTGAGTTCCTCCCTGCTGATGGTGGTCAGTATTTATGCAGTGCCACCAATGAACATGGGAGCCAAAACTCCTCTGTTGTGACGATAAAGATTAAACGTAAGTAGGATAATGTCGTTGATATTGGTTGTTTAGTGGCTTTGTGTCCTGACAAATAGTGATACCGTTTGAAAAATCCGCCATGTGTTATGTAGGATATGCATCAAAAAACAAGGTATTACAGCATCTTTAACACTCTGCCTTTGTTTCACAGCATATTGGGCAACATTGAGCACCAGAGATGTGCTGATCATTGCTGCTGTTGCTGTGCTTCTGATTGTGATCACCGTTATCGCCCTCAGAAGGTAAGCTGTATTTATAGCCCCTTTCATGTATGCACCCCTCCTGTGGCATAACAAGTATTTAGATACTTTACGAAAAGTAAAAGTAGTAATACTATATACTCTTTCACAAGTAAAGGGCATGCATTAAAATGTTACTTAAGTAAAAGATATACTTTTATTAATCCTGAAGGAAATTATTCTGCCAGAGATTGATAAAAATGTACCCATCAAAGATAAGAAAACAACAGAGTAAAAACATAAATGTATATAAACAGTGGAGTAATAAATATAACACCAATACTAAATACAATAGCAGTAAGAGTAAGATACATTTAATAAAATAAGTAAACTAAAATAGAAGTAAATAACATAAGAATAAAAACAAGAATAAAAATGTGTACTGTATAAGAAGTAATAACAACACAAGGCTAAAAATAGAATAACAATGAAAGTGAGATACATTTACCCAAAGGTGTCTTCCCTTATGGTGCCTACTTAGTGCTGTGCTTGAGTGGCGGCTCCCTCAGCCTCATGTTGATTTTTACTGTACTTGCTTGAAGAGGTCAACTCACCCTGTTATCATTCTAATGACATCAGCTAAAAACCCAGCATTGCTCCACCTAAAACACCTGACTAGAGATCCAAGAGCCAGGGTAATCAACACCTGTGTGGAAGTGCAGAGCCTTCCATCTGCAAAGTAATTAGCGATCTGTCAAATAAATGTGATGGAGTAAAAAGTAGTTTCAATATTACCCACTGCTATGTTCATCTGACGGCCATTCAGAATGTCGCCTCATGTCTAAATAAACATAAACATGTGAAAATACAGACATTCATACTAAATGAAGTAAATAAGGAGTTTCATCCATTGCCCTCAGATTAACTTAAGTTTTGTTAGCAAAACTTTTATTAAACATGGCCTAATGTGTCAGAAAGTATGACCGCAAATAAGATCCTTGCAATGTTTTATCATTTACTCAGGGGTCTGCTGACGTACTGTACCGTGATTATGTAGTGCATAAGCAGTGTCACGATTCTGTTTATGTGTTTCAGACTCCACAAAAAAAGGATGTGCACACCGAAGACGGACAGTGAGGAGGACATACAGGTGACCTTTTCATGGCATACATTCGAGACAGTACTCGCCAGTCTATATTGTAATAAAAGCCCTCAATTGCACAGAGGTTGTCTGCAACTTAAGCCTGTGAAAGGCGAGTCAAACCGTCTCTGCTAAATGACAGATCAGAAAACACAGGGGTTGTTTTGGTTGTGAGGGTGAAATAGAAGCTCATAATGGAAAGATCAAGGCAGGATTTTATGTAAGAGGAGGACATTGTGCTACACTAATTCATATTGTGTTATTTCTTCATTGCTTGTATGCAGGAAACAGACTATGTCAACTGGCTCGCAGGTGACAATAACCAATCACAAGAGGGCAATCAGTGTGAGGGAGGAGGAACAGCAGAAGTCATCTATACAACCGTATACTTCAATAACAAAACAAAGTCAAACATGTGAGAGATGACTTCCCACTTTATTTATATACATTTTTTCACCTTTATTTCATTGGAGGCACATGTGTTGATTGGCTGTGTCACCTGCAGGGAGCAGCAGATGGACTCCCAACCTGATGATTATGAGAATGTGATTTACATCAGTTTGCAGGTAAAACCCAGAAAAATACTTACAGATCTAACTAACGAATGATTATTTGCATAAAACGTCCGAAGTGCAAAACATTTTTTTTCTCTTTTTCAGAAACCAGCTGTTGAACCGTTCGTACATTGAGCCGCCCCGAGTTGAAAACAAACGCATGTCGCTTTGCAGGAATAAGTGTATTGTAGGGTTTTGAGTGTATGATGTCCTTAGATCGTACAAATCTCGAAGATGTATTGCACGTGCATTGCAGTAAAGAAGTATGATAGTCCAAACAACAAGTGTTCTCACACTGTGTGATGTTAGCGGAGTCTGTAAAGGTTTCCTTACTGTTGCAATTATTCTATTGGCTGGGTGTGTGCGCAATTTTATTGTTTTCTTTATGTCTGATTCAACACAAAAGAATGAGTCTGTAAAACCTACTTGCACATTGTCACAGAGGGTGAACTCTGCTGGCAACCAAATAAATGTCAAATAAACAAACGTATATCAGGTTGTTATTATTATTATTACAAGGTTTCATCAAAGAGATAAATGTGCACACACTTTCTGTTGAGCTGCTTTCTGGTGCTGAGTGTTTTGTAAATTACATAAACTCCTGTTTTGTGCTTTTGGCACTGTGGAAGTGAATTTACTGTCCGTGGTCTTCTGTGGTTCCTGAGCACCAAAAATCATGTTCCCCACTGTAAAACACTGGTAAGTGCTAAAGTCAGTAAGACAAATGTTCTCAAATCTGTTCAGTGGTCTTTCTTTCAAATGAGTTAAACTCAAGAGGTACAAAATGTACCAAGAGAATGAAGTGACTTCCCTTGTTTCTAGTAACCTGTCTTTAGAAAAGAAGACTGATCTTGTTGGACTCATGATGGACAAATAGAAATAAAATCAATCTTCTTTTTCATACATTCTTCTTCAACCTTGTGCCTACATTATTACCTAAAAAAATGCAACTCGAGGTAACTATATTGTTACTACAATTAAGTGACCAAAAGTAAAAATGTAAAATGAAGGCAAAAAAATGAATAAAGGCTAAAGATGTTCAATCGAGTACAGTCATTACTCCTGGGCCTGGTTTCATGTGTAGCCTAAACCGCTGAGGTTGCATCTAGCCTGTGGTGTGAGTGACCTGCTTTTCGTTTTCAAGACGATCTGATACTTATTACAATACAGGAAGTTTTGCTTCGCAGAGGAAGAGGAGAAACTCTGTGAAAACAATGAATGTAGCCTTTCAGAAACGTTGAGATTAAAGAGGAGCTTTATGCAACAATACTTTGCACCTGCTGGAAAGTTGGTTTTATAGTTTTCATTATTCAAGGATCATCAAAGTTGAATTGAAGCAATCATTTTTAAACTAGCGGATTATGTCGTGTCACATATTGTAACTTTAATTTAAGCACCTCAATCTCATCTCACAAAGCCAACCCACTGCCACTCTGAGGTTGTCTGCTAACATGTTGAGCAGGTTATTAGACCCACATCCTATGGTTGTCTTTGTTGTGTGTGTATAAAGGCCCTGCAGTAGTTTACAGTAGAATTATAAATGGAGAACTGAATGTGTGAGGAGGATTTTGTTCGACACTAATTTATTGTTTTAATTATATTCAGAATACAGACTACCTCAACTGGCCTGTTTTGACAATAACCATTCACAAGAGGGACATCAGTGTGAGGCAGCGACACTAGAACTCATGTATGCAACTGTTGACTCCAAAAAGACAAATTGTTTTGATTGTTTCCGATTTTTCCAATCATAATTCATGTGGCATTAGAGGCACATACTCATTAACTGTCTCTCCTGCAGGGAGCAGCAGATGGTCTCCCGTGATGATGACGAAGGTGTGATTTACAACACGGCGTGCAGGTGAAGCTCAGCGAGCTCTTACTCACTTCATGAATAACGACTGTTTCCCCCGACTTTCTTTTTCAGGGACCGTCAAAGCCTTGAAACTCTCCAATCTGACAACAAGCACGTGCCATTTCACAGGAACAGCAACAGGAAACTAAATATCACAATCTTTTACAAAAACACGTTTTTCTTCTATCAACACCAATTGCTGTTGTTCAAATGGAAGAAAGGTCACAGCCACAGGTGAAGATTTGCAATCGATTTAAAATCCTCACTTGAAGCTTTGTTGTCTCTCAAAGAGTGGCTTACTGAAATGACGTATACTGTACATACCCACAAGGCTACAAACAATTGCAACATGCTGTAAACGATGAAAATATGTGAAATTATTTAGATACAGAGATTTACATTGAGTACAAATAATTATAATATACAAATGAGAGCGAAACTAAAACACTGTGCAGCGAAAGAGTAAAAAGACATGTATACATTCATCATTAATAACTGTATACGCCACCTGCTATTCCATGTAAGCTCTTATTTACAGCCCAGTAGACTTTGACATGCTTCTTGTATACTGCATCTGAGCCAATAAACACCCTCAAAACAGCTCCTCTTGCTCTTATCTAAATACTATCCGAGCAGTTTTATTCTTAACTTGTCTCATGCACACAGGTGTTTCAGTATGTTTTGGAAAATACATTCTTTGCTCCTTATTTTTACTTTTACATACAAGTCGCATGGTGAAGACATTTCAATACCTTTTGGATCTGACGGCCTGAATGTGAAACACTCCTGACCTGGGAGTGCAGTCCAAGTTACCATGAAAACGCACCCTCGCAAAATGAAACACTCAAGATAGGTGTTTTAGAAAGATAACTTAGGTGACTGATTTTTTTTTTTTTTTTTTTTTTTTTTTTAGAGCAGTGTCCACGGGTGAAATCCTTTGTGGCAGACAAAGATTGAAATCTTTTTTTCTTTCCCCACTCTGTGGCACATTCGTACCCAATCCTTCAGATTATTCTGCCCTCTGCTGACAATTTAAGAGCATAGCATCCTAAAACAAGTCTGGTGTTGAGCCTCCATTACTCTACGACTGCATGCAACACAAAGTGAGAAGTGGGTGTCATGTGAGAGTTGTTAGAGAGGCACAGCTCGTAACAGAGTGAAAGGTCATCCCACAGGCATCGCAGGACTCTGAACGTGTCACAATGTACATCTGCAGGTTGAGCATGTTTCCCTTTATTGAGAAGTCACAGGAACAATGTGTACACAACACACAGTATGCGTCTTTGACTGTGTATTTATTTGTTACATCATTTCTAAGGAGAGCACACACAGAAACTTAAGTGTGACGAGACAAAGTGCGACAAACAACATGTTTGGCCAGAGTGCAACAAACGTGCTGCTCTCTGTGCGTGTAAACATTCAGGCTAATTGTTGCCTCGAGGTGTAGCCAGAAGGCCCGAGGGCTTCAGCAAAGAGAGAGCGGAGCAGTGATTACTAATCCTTAAAGAGGAAATGAAGCATGCATCCTGTGCATATGTCACCAGATCCCTTTTTCTGAGATTTCTCTGGTGATTTTTCAACAAATAACATAATAATCACAGTGCATTTTTATGCTCTTTATTCATACATCACAACCAATCACCTAAATAAATAATTCTGTAGTTCAAAGTTTAAACTCGTGTGTGAATATGTATGATTTGGCATTTTTTTTTATGGCAAGGATGATTTATAGTTATATTTATATTATATTGTTTACAGGTGTTTCAGCTTTTCAACGGTAACCATTAGACATGTCTACCATTCACTGTAAATGGGCACGCAAAGACAATAAGGCAACATGCCTGTAGAAAGCAGAAACATGTTTATTCAAAATATAAAAATAATAATAATACAAGAGGAGAATCCCACATTTCATCTTCCAGCCAATCATATCCAAAAAAGCACATCTTCCCACTTGGATTGTGCAAAAACACATTGCTACTCTGTTCTTCTGTTAAAAAAAGTATATGCTTGATAATAAATGATTGATGCGTGTCACAAGAAAAAGGTTGTCGAAGCTACTTGGTTTACAGTAATGACAGTACTAATTAGTGACTACTTTCCACACCTGTGCATGAAAACTGCCAGTATATAAAACTACTGATATGAATCATTCAGAAAGTTAACTTGTTTTTGAGATGCCGCCCATTTCTAAGTAAACGAAACTTTCCAAGACATGCGGAAATGAAATGACAGCAGGACTCTGATGCGACTCTCTGCCGGCAGCAGGCATGAGATGATTCTGAGCTTTTTCCTTTTTGCAGAAACCCGAAGAAAGAGGTCGTGCGACGCAGTCCGTTCAGGTAGGACTGCTGACATGTTTGTGTGAATGCTTTCTAGAGAAAGCTCGAGGTGATAACGTCAGACTTTGCGTTGTGACAACATTAGCATTAAATTAGCTGGAGCAGCTATCAGACGTCGCTGCCAGGGGGTTTACTTCTTAGTCTGACTCACGCTAGGGGGGTTTCATATGCGATCTCATTTGGTTGACACGTGTCCTCGCACCTGCACATTAGCATTTCATGTCTGGAAAATGAGTCAAGGAGCAATTACGCAGTAGACTGGCTGTTACAGAGCGAGTTAATGCTAGTTAGCTAACGTTTAACTCGCTGCTAAAGTGTCGTAAACCTCTAGTGAGACACGGAGCTGTTACTGTAGTTATACATGTGTTGGTAATACCGGATTATAATGACAGCTCCTGTGTGTCTTGTTTAGTTAACGTTTCAGTATGGCTGTTGTCACTTATTGTTTAGCACGGGTCGAAGCAGGAAGTGACGTAAAATGCAAACATTATTATTGGCTGAACTTTGGAGCCAAAAAGCCAAAGATCTTGTCATGAGGAAGAGGACTCACTCGGTGCTTTAAAAAAACGTTGTCCCACCCTCTAGTTTGGTTTGTTTCTTACTCCTTCTGTGAATTATCTCTACAGTTGTCCATGCACAATACAATTTCTACAAATGAGACATTATGCTCTTTTAATAATAACTTAGTTTGGAACACAAATAAACATTTTGTATAATTAAGTTCACTGCAGTGCCGAGCCTATGTCCTGCAATTGTCTTTGCATGAACAGAGAGTATGAACAAAATGAAATGTGTCGGTTCCCTTTTTTCTTTTACCGGCCCTGATGTTGGTAGTGATTTCCTATGCATGTCAGAAAATCGTGTGATTAAAATCTGACCTGAATAGAGCTGCTACTTCACACAAAAGATTCACAAAAAAACAAAGTAAAAAAAGTCAATCACAGCACTTCTTTCTGTGGGTTTAAACAGGTGTAGCCAGACGTCCCGAGGGTTTCAACAGAGAGAGCAGAGCAGTCATTACATTACATTACATTGCCTGTACCAGTGATATCATTTGCATCAGAATAGATTTCATTGTGTGTTTTTGAGAGTCAAAAGGGTGCCTGCACATGAGTTTCTTGCGGGGGGTTTCCTAAAGGGAGAGAAAAAGTCACAGAACGGATCATACATTCACAGAGCCTGGAGCACATTGGACCAAGCCAGGTCTGTTCAAGTGAACACCAACCCGGGGGGTTGCCATTGATCTCAGGATAGTGTGATATGTTTCGTGGCGCAGTGAGACCTCTTGGTTTTTCTTCCTCTTTGGCTGAAGTGAGTTCATTTATTGGATGTGAGTCAGCGGGTCAGAGGGTGGGCGCTCTGTGCAGTGGTTCACTGTCACTGACTGCTGCATAGCTGTTTCCATCTCAATCACTTCACGACACGTTTATCGGTCCGTTTGTTTGATAAGACTGCTCTGAGTCCGTGTCAGTGAAAGACACAGCTGTGTTCCGGGAGGATGTTTTGCAGAGCTGTGAACGCTGACTCATGAGGGCCTCATGAGGCTAAAGTGAAAGTGAAAGGAATTTGCTGGCACATTGCAGTTAAACGTGTTCCTTTCATTTTGCAGAGATCACTAAAGTCCAAAGATGAGGTGCCCAGGTTGTAACCATACTATTTTGGAGACGGCAGCCAAATTCTGCAGTGATTGTGGCCAGATGCTGTCCATCCAACCTGCAAACACACATGGTGAGTTGATTCATTTAGGTATGAGGTTTAGTATTATATATTTACCTGCAGGATTTGATTAATGAGCTCCACGAAATGTATAAAAGAGCGACTATGTTATGTTTGTTACGACGACATCTAGAATATAATTTGCAGCAGTATTGAGGTATACTGTACATTAGCAGGGGTTAACTGTGTGCCATAAAGTGCTGATGAGTGTATGCTGTTTTTTTTAAAGTGGGGCTTGAACACCTTTATTCTGTATATTGTCATGACATGTACCGACATTACATCATAGTACTTATAAAAGCAAAATGAGGAAGTGTTTGACTTAAGAATAAAAAGACAAGTGATCGTCGAGTGTTCTTCTCTTACCTCAAGATGGCAGCGTCTCTGCATTATCCCTCCACACATTTGCAGACAGCAGGGCGGGTTGCGATTAAACAAACGGCATCTTTAAACACTTGGTGTGAGATTACATTTGAGAACAGAGTCATTATTGTGGTGTATTTAATATAAAGCCTGAGGGGGAAATGCAAACTTGAGACACGTGACATGATGATCAAGCTTATGTGTTTTGTTTGAAACTGATAATACAAAATAAAAAAAGTGGATTTGTGGGGAATTAGGATTTGGCTGGCATGCAAATTGGGTTTTGGCAATACACTACTGTTGCTTTGTAGTTGTCCTTTATTCTAATAGTTAGTGTTTTTCACTTTTTCTTGGATGCAGTCTGATTCATAATACTGCTAATTCTTAATCTAGATACAAGCGATCAGCCCAAACACTTGATTGCATTCTCAGAAGCTACAGCTGAGGAATCTGTGTCTCAACAAAACGTCCCACCGGCGGACAGCAAAGAGTCCAATAGATCCCCTAAAAGAAAAAATGAGGAGAGCAGCATCAACCCAAAGAAAAAAGTAAGTTTGACTGTCGCTCCGCTTTTTCAATTGTCTCTCTCTTCATACGAGTCTAAATGCAGATACTTTTGGTCTACAATGAATAGTTTAACTTTAAACTTAACTTAAGCTTGCAAAAAGTTATTCTTGTTAATGCCAGAATTAAAGGAGCAGTGTGTAAGATCTAGTGGCATCTCGAGGTGAGTTTGTAAATTGCAACCAACTGAATACCCCTTCGCTCACCCCTCCCTTACCAAGCGTGTCGGAGAACTACGGTGGCCTTTAAGGAACATAAAAATGTGTTTGCTGTAGAGACATGGGGGTGCAACATGGAGGACCCGCTCTCTATGTAGATATAAATGTCTCATTCTAAGGTCACGAAAACACAACGATTCTCAGTTTCCGGTGGTTATTCGCTCATGAAAATAGAGTTGGCAAAAGTAGAATATAGTATTATATTCTATTTTTGCCAGTAAATCCTACAAACTGCTCCTTTAAGTCAGAATGCCATCAAACCATTTTGTTATTTATTATAAGTCGATATCACGAGGTTTGTTCTAACGTTGGTTAACAGTAGAGTCAAGTGGACTATGAATGAAGTTGAAAGCTGTTCATTGAAAAAGTCAAAAAGACAAGCCTCGAGTTTACAATTCTAATATGCTAATTATTATCATGTGCTCACATCTTTTGGAATAGTGGTTAGAAAAAGTTTAGATCTTTATAAATCTAAAATGTTTATCCGTCACCAATACTACCAATATGTAGTAAACGTGGTTTTGTCTACCTCATGGTCTTCATAGAAAAGAAACAGGAAAAGGAAAAAAAAGAAGAAAGATGACAACTCGTCATTAGACCAAGACCTGTCCCATGTCCCCCTGGAAGACAGCCAGGGGAAGAAGCCGCAGACTGGGAGAGACTCTTCTGACAGCGAAAGCTCAGATAATGCAAAGGATGAAGCACTGGAGTCGCTGCAAGATGGGCCCTCCTCGCTGGAGAGCCTGCCCAGTTCCTTAACGGCTAACATTCCTGCTGCACCAGCTGAAGTGGTTCAGAGTGAAACATCTGCAGCCACAGTAGAGGCAAGACCTGCGAGGCAGCCTGAGGAAGCTCCGGGTAACCCTGATGAGGAAGAGAGCAATCCACCTCAGGCCCAGAACCTCAAGACTGCACCGGCTGACACTCCGACACCTGTCTCAGGAGACGGCAAGAGTACCGCTTCTCAGTCAGGTTCAGGTGACGGTACGAAGCCCACCAACCCTCAAAACCAAAAGACCGACAAGAAGAATTCAAAGAACAAGAAAGACACCTCCGCCACTCAACAATCCCCACGGGACCAGAATGCCAACGTTGAGAAAAATGCGAAACAGACGGGACAAAGCAAACAGAAGGAAAAGAGTCAGCAGGACCAGACGCAGAAGCAGAATGTGGCAGCTGAACAAAAGATGGTTTTTGGTCCTCAAAAAGCATCAAAGGTAAAGCTGACTAAAATCATTATTGACAAACAGAAGCTTACATTATCGTCTTTTGGTGGAGAAGGGAAACTAGTTTGTTTTCATGAATTAAAATGTATATTTAACATGCATGTGTGATGCTACTTGTACAGGCTGACGGCACAGGCTCCAGCGTGGACCAAGATGGGACACTAGAGCGCATGGTGGATCAGAAGTCTGGCAGCGAGCAGGACTCGACTGCAGCACAACATTCAGACGCTGACAAGGGAAGTAAAGATGGCAGCAAGAAGTCCAGCTCCCCAGCTACCCCGCCACCCAAAAGGTGATGAAACCCTCTCACATCGCTGTACACATTTGCTGTAGGTCACCGCTGTGTGTGCGTTACATTAGCTTTATCTGTATTTATACGTTTCTGCTTTTTAGGGTGACCAGGAACAACAACATCGCTGCACGTGACAGACTCACAATTTACTTCCATGCAGTTCTGTCAAAGGACTTCAAATTTGTTCCAAATGAAGATCGTATTTTCATCAGGGCTGGGCACGCCATCGGAAAATGGGACCATGATGCAGTTGAGCTGTCGGTGACCAGGTATGTGTTCTTGAATCAACTGTCAATTAAGCTAAGATGGCGGCTTACTTCACAGGCACATCAAACATTATTTAAAATGATTTCAAAATCTAAGTTTCATGTGTTCTTGAATTGTCTTTGCTTATTTCTAAAGCATACACTTTCCCCACACAATCACTGTACACATAGATACTACACATATTATGCTACTTGCTTGTTGACAAACTGGCTCTATGACCCACCACTCAGGGTTAAGCTGCTTCTTCTAGTGGCAGAGTGGGGAATGGCGGTGGCTTTTGATGTGTTTCATGGACAAACTGGGCTGCTCATAATGTCATCTCTCACGGACTTATAACAAGATGCACATTTGTCATTTTTTTTTTTTTTTCCTTTTTCACACAGGGTTCTTGGAGATCATGGTTTTCTGGTCGAGGGCAGTCTGCAAACAAGCAAAAGGGATGCTGAGTCTGTGTCGATACCATACAAATATGTCGTCTATAAACATAAAAAGCAATACGAGTATGAGTACATATACAAAATGGATTCTACATATCAGACGACCACCAACCGATGTTTGTTCGTGAAACCCCTTCTCGTCAATGACGATGGTAAATGTAATCTTTACTTGAAACGACTGTAAACATATTTGCCTGCTTGCAAATGGCATCTGATTTTTATATTATGATGTATTTGCATTTCACACATTGAATTTTACTCTTCTTTACTAATCTTTTTTTGTAAAGGAGACTGGCATCAATATGATGACATCATCTGTGCCGAGCCATCAAAAGGCATGCTCAAACGCTTTAAAGAAAAAATCTGGCCTGAACAAAGGAAGAGCCTGATTGAAGGCAGAGAGATTGCGGGGAATATCATGCTGGAGTCCATATTTGATCTTCTCCGGAGCTGGACGGATACCAACTTGACAAGTTTTCTGATCCAGCTGAATCAGTTCTGTCAGGTTTATGGGAATCCTTTTGTGTATGAAGAACAACAAAAGAAATGGTACTCTTTAAACTATGGAGAAGATGATGTAAGTATACCTATATCTTTGTGCACAAAGTCTAGATGCTCCGGTATCGCCAACCCAATTTACTCTCTCTGTGTCTCCTTATATAATTTAATAGGTGAAGAAGATGGTAAAGGAATTCATGCTGACAAGGGTGATTCCTCAGTTGCTGAAGGATGGAGAAGGGAAGATGCTCTACATTCAGGATCCCATGAGAGCGGCTGTGATCATGCTCTGTGTATGCAGAAAGCTTAAATTAAAACTGGATCATGGTGAGCTCCATCGGCTCTGCGGTGCGCTCTGTCTACCCAAACTAGAAAAAGATGAGTTCCTCCAGTACTGGACAAAGTTTTCTCAGGATGTTGCAACTCTCAAAAAGTAGGGGCCTAATCTCTCTCTCTCTTTTTATTTATTTATTTATATATATATATATATATATATATATATATATATATATATATATATTGAAATGACAGTCACAATCTACTCCCTTCTGTTCAGATGCTTATAGCATTTTCTTTGTTGTAGTCTGCCAGAAATGTTGGTGAATCTGATGAACACGGTGAAAATGGAGCAAATGCCCAAATGGATTCTGGTACTTCCGCTCCTCCACCTCCTCAAAGGCGTCACAAAGCCCTTTGAAGCAGCGACTTCTAGCAACTCAAAGTATGGTGCATCCTGGGCAGGTTTGCAAGGCATTGGAATTCCTAACTCGGCATACATGGGCAGTCATGATAGGAAGTAAGTACTTCTGTCAGAGTACAGCTTACACAAACATCTTCCAGTGCATTTATTAATATAGAGGTAGATGTTGCTCTACATTATGTTTTCTTACTCTTTTGTTTTCAGGGCATTGCTGAATGCGGTAAAAAGCCAGAGTCACTTGATGGAAGTGGATGCACTTTTAGTGCGATCCTTCTTGTTCTTGATGCCATTTGATGGCCTGATGGACTGTGTCTCCAACATCAACCCGGAGCTTTTGGACATGCTTCATGTGTTCACCAACAAGGCTCCCCAAGACATTTCCTACAGTGGCTTTGAGGTGAAGTGGAAACCTTTATTGAAAATGAAACAGTTCAGGGTTATAGTGACGTTTCATTAATGTTCTTGTATTTCTGCTTTACAGACCGCATCTGAAATTCTCTCGCATATCCAAGGACATCTGATTGAGGAAAAATACAGGTGATTTGCTCTTCTAGATTTAGCAGATTTTTTAAATTAAATCTTCATGAAGTTTCCTGGTTTAATCTTTTATTTCCATTTTGTTCAGTCATTTTACTGCGGCTTATAGGAGAGAGTGCCTAGCAACAGCAGTGAAACTGTTAGAGAAACTCTGCAATGGAGTCAAACCAACAGTGTATGCTCGGAACCACCTTGATATTCCTGTGGCTTGTGTGAATCTGGTCGCATCAGTGTCGGACTTTGTTCACTGTAACAAACAGCAGGTATGTGAAGTGAATCTTATAAGGCAAGATGTTAGCATTTGAGAACTAATTAAGTCTTGTTGATCTCAAATACTGTACTATTTATTCTCGTCTAGGAGACTCAAGAAGGAGAAAAAGAGCAGCGATATGCAAAAGACTTGGTGATCTCTCAGGCAAAGGACATTATGAGAGGCTGGATCAGTCGGTCCTTCAAGCAGGAGTTGCTGAACAGGGCTTTTTTATCAATGCTACGAGTTGAAGCTACATCGGAGATTGAAGTGAGCAGTTTTGTTGTGTTTTGTAAAATGCAAAATGTACATATCCATTGGTAGAGAAGGCTGAACAATGGTTCTTTTGTTTGTTGTACCTTACAGATGTGGAACAACGTCATCTCCATCCAATTCAAAGACGAAGATTGCACAAAAGAATGGAGACAGACATTCACAATGGATTTTGAGGGAAAGTACAAACAGGTATGTGACGTCTTCTGCAGATCCTTGTTTTTCTTCTTTGTTTTTTGTTGAACTATAAATAGTTAATGAGTCTGTCTGATTTTAGGAAAATGCTGTGAACCAAATTGAATTCTACTGCACAAAGATAGAGGAGCTCAGTAAATCCCATCCACACGTTGCTGCTAGTGTTGAGCGATGTGCTCTTGAGGCTGTTACGTCATTGTGCCAGGTATGAAGACTTCTCATTCACTTTTAAAATGTATATGTATTAACTATACCCCCCTTACCTTGGAGCGACACGCACCTACCCCCAACCACTGAACATAATCATGTTATGAACCTATTTATATTACTGTTTATACTGTACATACCTGTACTCTGTGCAATCACAGTAAAGTTGAGTCTAATCTAATAAATTGATGGCATGCATGAGCAACAGATTCACTTCATCATTTAAAAGATGCGCCTTAATGTTTAATGCTGTTTTATCTCAAATGCAGACCAAGTGTGAGGGAAAGCTGTTTGAGAAGATCCAGGTAAACTGGAAGTTCGGGAAACTCATCTCGGCCATTATTGAGAAATCCTGGCCAAAGAACAGTCAAGGAAATTATCAGGAAGATGAAGAATTGGTCCTTCAGCATCTCCTGTCCTGGACTGCCGCCAAAGACTATTTCCGACTGCATGGTATCTCCTCTGGAATTATTCAACCATTAAAACACACAACAAATTAAATACAATTGTGTAGTAAAGAGATAGAATATGATAGCAATCTCTAATCCATAAGATCAATCACCCTCCAACAGTAGAAATCCAAGCTTCAGTTTATGACTTCATGGCAGAACTTCATTGATGTGACTTTCGACAAAAAAACGTAAAATGTAATTTCTGTCATTGCAGGCGCAGACGAAAAGCTGATTGAGACGCTCTCCCAAGATGCCAGGGACAGAATAGCCATAGCCATATCATCCTTCTCAGCCATCGTCAATCGACTGGTCCATGGAGGCATCAAGACCAGCCTGCTCAATATTGTGTTGAAGAAGAAATATGCCTTCTTAGAACTGCTGAAGATTGGTAATAACAGTCTACTTGTCATCAAAGATGTCCCAAGAATTGTGTTAAACAAATTCATAATTAATAACCCTAGAACATGCTTATTTCATATGATAGCATAAACTGGCCTAATCGATATATTGCCACGTGTGTGTGATTTGATATTAACAGATTGCCTCTCTGAGAATGAACAATACAAGGATAATACCAAAATGAGGCGGCTGTTGCAGTGCAGACAGGACGAATTGAAAGATGTCTACCATGAGAAGGAACTTGTGGACCTCTTCTTAACAAAGAGCAACATACTTGGGGGATATATGACAGGTATGGTGGAGAATCTTGTCAGATTTGTTTGATCAAGCAGTTGCAGAAAATTTAACAAATGCTTATTTCATTTCCATGACAGTTGATCTTGGCGACATGCAAGAGAGACAGCAGGTGAACATCGAGAACTTGCCTCTGGACCATTTCATGGAGGTTCATCCATTTGACCAACTGCCCTCTCCCCAGGCCGGTGTTGTCACATACTTTGAATTGGATGAAGAAATCAGAAACATGGCGGAGGTTCTATCCGCATTTAAAGACTGTCATATATTCAATGTGTGTTGGGAGACAAAAGCCAAACAAATGGCCGATGCAGAAATGGAAGATAATGAAGATGTAGCGGACATCATGGCAACACCAAAGATGATACATGATGACATTTTCGAGCCTTGCTTTGCTGAATACAAAGACCTCTACACACGCCTGAAGAATGGCAGTATAAGGCTCGAGGAGGTAAACCAGCTCTTCAAAGATTACGAGGGAAAGTACGAAGAGCTTGCACAGAACCTGGACATCATGTGCAGAGTCGATAACTCCACTGACAAACAGTGGATCCGCAGCAGGGTTCAACAGATCGAGCAGTATCACGAGCTTCATCTGGCTGTGGCTTCGGCTCAAATGATCATGAAGGTCAAAGAGACGCTTCATCTTCAAGGGGACTTCAGGGTTTTGGAGACACTCACAGGGATTGTAAGTGGCCATATTTTCAACTAAATATACTGCAGCCAGAAATACTACACATCACGTGAAAACGAGTCAGGCTAAAACCCTCCCTCTCCATATCACATGTGCATTAAGTTACTGTATTGTCTTTGTTTTGTTTTTTTTATATTAAATTATTATTGTATTTTGATTTTCTTCTACCTTCAGAGTCATGCAGACTTTCAGACAGAGCAGCTCAATAGGATTGACAATGACTTGATGCAGGCAAAGATGGTCCTGGTGGACATCACTGAGTCCCGCAGACTGTGCCTACATGAGCTGGGGCTCAGAGGACACTTTGTAAAATGGGTAAAAGATGCACTCGAAGGTAAGAGTCATTACCATCTGCTGTATTTTAATCCTCATTCAGGTGAAATTACTCAACAAAATGATATTTTTTCTCAGATATCAATGAGTTAAAGGTGTTTGTTGACCTGGCTTCAATCTCTGCGGGAGAGAATGACATGGACGTGGATCGTGTCGCTTGCTTCCATGATGCCGTCCTCGGCTACTCTTCAATGCTGTATGAGCTCAAACCAGACTCTGGTTTTCAAGCCTTCAAAGTGGTCCTCAAGAAGCTCTGGAGAGCTTTGGAGAATGACAAGAACCTACCAAAAAAACTGGTAAGCAGACGCCTTGTTAATACTACTACAAAAAAACTAAACTAAAACTTAATTTGAACTGAACTGAAACTAGAGAAGACTCCAGACATTGGCGTTGTTTTGTTCATGCAGAATTGACTAATGACTGGCTGGTAAAGATTTTACTGAAGAGAATACATCTCTGAAATCCAATGATAATAGAGAATACGAACAATAAATGCTCCAAACACTCATGTGAATGTTATTATCATACAGTCAGGGGACTGTATGATAATAACCAATTAAAATCATACAGCACAATTAACAATGTTATCTTCTTTTGCAGCGAGACAGTGCACGCCATTTGGAATGGCTAAAGACTGTGAAGGACAGTCACGGGTCAGTGGAGCTGTCATCACTCTCTTTAGCATCAGCCATCAACAACAAGGGTATCTACCTGATCAGTGCACAAGGTGTAAAAAAGGTAACTAACAAAAGCAGAGATGATCACATCCCTATGTCCATGCTATAGGTTGTCTCTGGGAAAGTTCCTACAAAATTAGGTCTGAGAGTGTATTTCTGTTTTTCAATCCAGTTGAGTCTCGACACCGCCCTGAAGCTGCAGATTCCAGAGGAGGATGATGAGGGTCAGCAGAGGCGCTGCTATTCTCTTGAGGAGCTGCGGGAGCTGCAGAACAAACTCATGCTGATGTCTGGGAAAGGGGATCAGGGGCAGAGTGAAGTCGATCACTTTACAGAGGTACATCGAAATGTTTCCCTTTTTATGTAGTGAGCATAAGTCACTTTGTTTAGCATAGAATCGGAAATGCTACTCTTAATACTACCAATGCTTCTACTAGTTGTACAAGTACTGCTGATAATATTTATGCCCCCTAGATTTTTGTTGTCGATTAGCTGTTTTTATTCTTTTTATTCATGCTAAATGATAATTTCTAAGGAAGTTGGGTAATCACCAGATTTAAAGTGGTGCTTTTGTGTGATTCTTTGTGAAGAAACTCAGTTTTTCAGATCTTTTGTTTAAATCAACCAGTCCACAAAATTCAATCAACCAACTGAAATAATTTCTTTGGTCGATGACGGCCCTAGTGTTTTCTTATTGTTACAGAGGCATCAAATTGTTTAAAACATAGCAATAATTGAAAAAGCAAATTCAATTCTGAATATCTTATAATATCTATTGACATCAGCAGTAATGGGTGTACTTAACAATGCATGAAGCTCAATGTTTGGAATACATAAAAGAAGGATTCACAGTTGCTTTGTATTTATTTTTCAGGTTTTTGCCAGTGTTCAAAGACTAGCTGAAGCATTCATTGCCCTCTACACTGCCGGGAACCCTCTGTTCAGACACTGGGAAGCTCAAATCAACTGCAGTTTAGGCAGTGAGGAACCCAGCATTATGATGGACTTCAAGCTGGGCAGTGTCCTCAGTGTTGTTATTGTGGAGGGCTGCATAGAGGAGCAGCTTCCTGAGTTTTGCAGGAAAATGGAGAAGTGCCTGCACTATTGGATGGATTTTGTGGATAAACAGAGGTCCCAGCATTACTATCTGAACTACTATACAGCCGAACAGTTTGTCTACCTCTGCAGCAAGCTGACTCAGCAAAATGTCACCAAAATTGAGGACCAAGTTCTCATGATGCTCTCCTTTGTCAAGCCAAATTGCACAGCCTCAGACTTGAGGCATGTCTGGCATGCACTCCAGTATGAGATCCTCACCAAACCACATGAGCAAAATGAAGACGTTGAGTTCCAGACTTTTGTAATGGTTGAGCTGGGAGACCCAGACTTCACAAGTGGGTTGGATCCTCTGCTAAGTCTTGTGGAACAAGCAAATGGTTCGCAAAAATTTGATCTGATATGGAATGCTTACATGAAAGACATGAAGAATTATCTCCCGCACATTCTTGATATAAAAAGTCTCGGAAGACTGTTGGAAATACTGGCCAACAAAGAAGATGAGAGAGAAGAAGACATTTCTGGCGATAACATTCAGGAATTCACAAGGAGGCTACTGCCTAAAGGCCTGGCCCCTGGAAACCCAAACCTCATTGTTTGCCCGCACGATGAGGTCCTGGCATCTTGCATCTCTGTTTACATGAGTAGCGCAGATGAGACACTTCCCACATATGATGAAGTCCTCCTGTGCAACTCTTCAACACCCTATGAACAGGTGGAGCTCTTCCTCAGACGCTGTCTCAGCACAGGCTACGGGGGACAGAAGATATACTGTCTACTGTATGGAGATCTGCTCACTTATGATGTGAGCTCTAAAGTTGAGAACTTTTTTCAGCGAATGAAAATGCAGAGTAGGAAAGACTACAGACTTGTTATCATCTGCAGCTCAGAAAGAGAACATGCCTACCTTCCTTCAGCCTTCAGCCTGTACAGATTGCACATGGTTCCCCAGGAGCCATTGGCAAGGATCCAGCGGTACCTCCACAAACACTACGTTGTGCCAGAAGATCAATGCAGTGCTGCAGCTGCATTCAAAGACCGACTGTGCGTTGGTGTCGTCTCATCCAAAAGGGCTGGTGTTGGTTAGTATATATGTACAGTACTCAGCTATTTCAAATGCTTGATGGTAAATATTTCACTTCTACAATTATGAATACTTGTGATTATTACTTTTTTTCAAATTGCAGGTAAATCTCTCTACGTCAACAGGCTGTATAAAAAGCTTAAGTGCTCAACCAAAAAGCCGTCCATGATAAAATGCATTCGCTTGATTGAACCGAATGTTGATGAGAATGTCATCCTTCAATCTCTGTTGAACACCCCGAAGAGGAAAGAACTTACGATGTTCCATTTGGACATCACATCAGTGGTAATAATGAGTCTCAAGTTAATGTTTAGCTTAATGCAATGTAGCATTTGTAATAGGAAATGACATATGGTGTTAATGGGCTGTGTTTTTATGTGATTGAAAAGGTGCAGAAAGGTCTCGATGAGTTTCTTTTTAAACTATTGATTCTGCGCTATTTGATGGACTCTGAGGGAAGGACTTGGAAGTGCAATGACGAGCAGCTGTATGTCATAGAGATTTTGGAGCCGACTGTCAGGTCAAACAGAAATACTTCACGGCAGGTAAGAGTTTTTACAATTTTGTCTCTATCGCTTATCATTTGTCATCTGAATTGAAATTGTTGCTTACCCTATGTTTTCTACATAGGCTCAAACTGTGAACAGCACATTCACGGATGCGTTTCCAAAAGTTTTCTGCCAATCACCCAAAGAGGTGCTAATGCTAGAGATGAGGAAGCAAGAAGATCCTACCATTGTAAGCACTGACGACCCACTGATGGATGATGAAGAATTCAGGAGTGAAGCCTTTCAGCGGCCATATCAGTATCTCACACGGTTTCATAACCACAGTGATCTTGATGTGTTCAGATATCAGGATGTTGAAGGGTCACATGTAGAGTGTCTTCAGATGCTTCTCATGTACTGTGGAATGATGGACCCATCCTGGGCAGAACTGAGACATTTTGCATGGTTCCTTAACCTTCAACTGAAAGACTGTGAGACATCTGTTTTTTGTGATGCCACGTTCACTGGAGATACGCTGACTGGATTCAAAACCTTTGTGGTGGACTTCATGATTCTGATGGCAAAGGACTTTGCCACTCCATCACTCAGCATCTCGGACCAAAGTACTGGCAGACTGCAGATGGACTTGACTGGTGTCCAAGATGAAGACCTGGCTCCTTTTCTGATCAGAAAGAGATGGGAAACAGAACCACATCCATACATCTTCTTTAACGATGACCATGTCTCCATGACCTTCATTGGTTTCCATCTTCTGCCCAATGAACAGAACTCTGTTGATGCCATTGAGCCCATCTCTGGAAGGGTGATAAAAAAGAATGTCATGACAAAGGTATTGTATGAAGGCCTAAAGCTTCAGAGAGTCCCTTTCAACATCAACTTTGATGGCCTTCCAAGAGGGGAAAAAATAGAGAGAATCTGCAATGTTCTTGGTATCCAGTGGCCTCTTGATCCTGATGAAACATATGAGCTTACAACTGACAACATACTAAAGATGCTGGCAATCCATATGCGGTTCAGGTGTGGCATCCCTGTCATTATTATGGGAGAGACGGGGTGTGGCAAGACGAGGCTCATCAAATTCCTTTGCGAGTTGCGGAGGAGTGGAGTGGCCACTGAGAACATGAAACTGGTCAAGGTACATGGAGGGACAACTTCGGAGATGATTTACACCAAAGTTAGAGAAGCAGAAGACATTGCTTCTGTTAACCAGCAGGACTATGGATTTGACTCTGTTCTCTTCTTTGATGAGGCCAACACTACAGAGGCCATCAGCAGCATTAAGGAGGTCCTCTGTGACAAGACAGTCAAGGGAGAAAGCTTGACACTCAACTGTGGGTTAAGGGTCATCGCAGCATGCAACCCCTACAGAAAGCACACAGATAAGATGATTCGGAGGTTAGAATCTGCTGGCCTTGGGTACAGAGTTGGAGCTGAAGAGACAGATGAAAAGCTTGGGTCCATCCCTCTCCGCCAGTTAGTCTATAGAGTTCAAGCATTACCACCAAGTATGATTCCTCTGGTGTGGGACTTTGGACAGTTAAACGATGACGCAGAGAAAATCTACATCCAGCAAATTGTGCAAAGAGTGGTTACAAACCAAGCAATCGATCAAATGTACAACAAGTGGATCACAGATGTCCTTTCGGCTTCACAGAAGTACATGCGGACAAGAAAGAATGAATGCAGCTTTGTCAGCTTGAGAGATGTCGAACGCTGCATGCAGTCTTTTGTTTGGTTCTACAACAACCACGTCATGTTGTTTGCAGAGCTTGAAGAATTTGAGTATAATCAAAGAGCTGAGAGGCATCACAGACGCCCTGACGTCAGAGACCCAGTGCTCTGGTCTCTAGTCATGGCCATAGGAGTGTGCTACCATGCCTGCCTAGAAAAAAAGGATAAATACAGACAGATCATCAGCAAAAGCCTACCACCAGCATACACCCCAGTAAAGGTAATGCAGGAAATCTCACTCATGCAGGATTTACTTCTGAACGGTGTTCCAATGGGGGATACTATTGCAAGAAACGGTGCCCTCAAAGAGAATGTCTTCATGATGGTTCTCTGCATTGAGCTAAGAATCCCTCTCTTCCTAGTTGGAAAACCTGGAAGTTCAAAATCTCTTTCCAAAACTCTGGTGGCAGATGCAATGCAGGGCCAAGCTGCTCATTCTGATCTCTACAAAAAGCTTAAACAAATCCACTTGGTGTCCTTCCAGTGTAGCCCTCACTCAACGCCAGAAGGTATCATTAATACATTCAAGCAATGCGGACGCTTTCAGGAAGGAAAGAACCTGGACGAGTACATTTCAGTAGTGGTTCTTGATGAGATTGGGCTGGCTGAGGACTCTCCAAAGATGCCACTGAAAACCCTTCATCCACTGCTAGAAGAGGGATGCATTGATGATGAGCCACAACCTCACAAAAAGGTTGGATTCATTGGCATCTCCAACTGGGCTTTAGACCCTGCAAAGATGAACAGAGGCATTTCTGTCTCCCGCGGTGACCCTGATGAGAAGGAACTCATCAAGAGTGCTAAAGGCATATGCAATTCTGATGCAATGGTTTTGGAGAAGGTCAGGGGTTTCTTCCAACCCTTTGCAAAAGCCTACTTGGAAATCTGCCACAAAGAAGGCAAAGGCTTTTTTGGTCTACGGGACTATTACAGCTTGATTAAGATGATTTTTGCTGTGGCCAAAGCTTCTCAAAGGAAACCCACTGCAGAAGAAATTGTGAAGGCAGTGTTGAGAAATTTCAGTGGAAGAGATGATGTGGATGCAGTTACCGTCTTCACCAAAAGTCTGAACATTGCACCCAACGTGGAGAACATCAGTGCCATTGAGTTTGTGAGAGAAAACATTCAGTCAGTTGGCCAAGAAGAAGAATGTCGGTACCTGCTGGTGCTAACAAATAACTATGCAGCCCTGCAGATCCTGCAGCAAACATTCTTTTCCGAAAGTGGTCAGCCAGAAATAATCTTTGGATCCAGTTTCCCGAAAGACCAAGAGTATACCCAGATCTGCCGCAACATCAACAGAGTAAAGATCTGCATGGAGACCGGTCAAACAGTTGTGCTCCTCAACTTGCAGAACCTCTATGAAAGTCTCTATGATGCCCTCAACCAATACTATGTCTGCTTGGGAGGACAGAAATATGTGGACCTTGGACTGGGAACCCATCGAGTGAAATGCCGGGTGCACAAAGACTTCCGGTTAATTGTCATTGAGGAAAGAGAGGTGGTCTACAAACAGTTCCCAATACCTCTCATCAACAGGCTGGAGAAACACTACCTGGACATCCACACTGTCCTTAAGACTGAGCAGAAGACGATGGTGGATGATTTGGAAAAATGGTTGAGACTTTTTGTGCGTCTCGGCAGTCAACATGCAGCAGTGGCTCAGACTTACCAGTACCAACCGGCAGACGTCTTCATAGGCTACCACTCAGACACATGTGCGTCTGTGGTACTTCAAGTGATCGAGAAGCAGAAGGACAGCGCGGAGATCTCAGATCCTGAGAGGAGAATACTGGATGAGGCTAAACTCATATTGCTCAGATGCGCCACACCAGACTCAGTTGTGCGGTTGGACTGCACCGGCCTTCCCAAAGTGGAGAGTGAACATCTGGCCGAGGTCTACTTTGAAAAGCAGGATAACAGCTGTTTAGCTGACTTCATACTTGCTCACACAATGCAGGAAGTCCACTGCTACTCCTCCTTCACAGAGGTAACCCGTTATACCAGTTTCAAATATATCCCAAAAGCTGTAAGTGTTAAGTATTAATGTCTTTTAATTGTAATTTTAAAACATAGGTGACAACATTCTCCAGACTTCTGACAGCATCTGACCTGGAACCACTAGAGCAAGTGTTGCATAGTGTTGAGCTTCTCTCACTCCAGCAGTTTGACACAGAGCACTCCTACCTGAAAAAGATCAGGTTTGTTAAATAATTATTAGCAAGAATATACTTGGCTACACTTAAATCTTTAAGTATAATCTCAGTCTAAAGATCAATTCTCTGCTTTCTTGTAGGAACTTCCTCACTGCTGAAAATGGAAGAAGTAAAACCGGACCCTGCAACAAGATCCTCCTCATTCAGTGTGATTTTGATGAAGCCTCTCACAGTTCCAATCTCATTGCATCTGCAAAGTAGGTCTACAGTTTCCTCTCTGTTGGGTATGCACCTCCACTGTGTGGTTTTGCCATATTGAGTTTTTTACTGTCCACTTTTAGGTATTCATCCATAAATGAAATCAACAAGATAGCTCAGGAGAGCACGGGAAGCAGGGTGTTTGTCTACTTTATCACCAGACTGCCAAGAGTGGAAGGAGGGACCTCCTACATCGGCTTTCATGGAGGTAAGGCTACCACAGCTCGTGTTTTTTTAACTTGTTTCATCACATTGTTTGAAGAATAATCTGAGGAATGTTAACGTTTACAGGCCCCTGGAGATCAGTTCACATCGATGACCTCAGACGGTCAAAAGACATTGTTTCAGACATCAAAGTCTTGCAGAACATGACAATCAGTCAAATGTTTGAAACAAAGATGAGTGAGCCTGAAGGTAAGTGATAGTTGAATAATTGATAGCAAATTATGATTTCCTCAACTCACATTTCTTCTGATATTAAATTACGAAAATGTTGTCGACAGCCATGGAGCTCGAGGACATATATACTGAGAATGATCAGGAGGAAGCAGAGCCAAAGGAAAATGTGAGTACAGACAACAAATATATCAAACATTTGCTACTGTGGGAGAATCGCATATTTGCAATACATATTTTTTCTGCCTTAAATTGAAAATCTACACATAAAACATTCAACATTTTAGCATCAATTTTAGAAAAAAAAGGGCTCTCCCCACACACACAAGTGACACAAGTCTTAAACCAGCGTATCCTCCTGCTGCAGGGCTGCTATAACGTTGTGGACACTACAGCACTGGTGCGGAGCTGTGTGCAGAGTGCAGTAGGCATGCTGAGGGACCAGGTGGAAAATGGCATTCGCAGTACTCAGAGAGTTGAGATCCTGCTGACACTCCTCAGTGACAGTGACGAAGTCAAAGGTACAAACAACAACTTTTTTACAGTGGTTTTGTTTCAGCAGTTGCAGTGCTCATCATGTTATCTTACTCTTGTCAGCTGAATTTCTGCAAATTGTGAAGAGGCATCTTCATTCATTGCTGGTGACTCGTGACGGCAACACCTTCTCATCCATAAAAAGCAACTGGGTCATTAAGGAGGCCTCAAACATAGATGCCTTGCAAGAAGGCGGCACCTTCAGGTGAGTGCTTCTGCCACAGAGAACAACATGTCTGTGTATGCATATATACAGTATATATATATATATATATAT
>NW_022280070.1:4738642-4768669 GCF_004355925.1 Anarrhichthys ocellatus
TATATATTTTTCGCAGCTTTGCTAACTTTTTGGGGATCATGGCAGGCACACCTTATGGAAGCGTGTTCGGGCTGTGGTTGTCCCCCTCTTGGCGCAACTGCTTTCAGTCATTGACCGCGACCAAAACTTGGACATCCTGCTAGATGGAAACTGTGGTGAATTTGTCAAGAGGCTGTGGTTAGATATCTTTGGCAATGACAAGCTGCTGGAAATCCCACACCTAACACTGGACCACAAGTAAGTGGTGGAGATATTACACTTTACATAAAGGATACCAAATTACTATTACTAAGAGTTGACATACTGTTACATGCATATTTAAAAAATATATATATATATTTTCTCTTTTCACAGCTCTGAGACGAGAACAATCCTTGTACAGAACTACATTTCTCAAGACAGGAAGGTGAGCTGCAGCATGCCCTTCAGCTGGAGGATCAAGGACTACCTGGAGGAACTCTGGGTTCATGCGTTCCAACATGAAGGTATGGCCTGTTATCAGGTACTCTCGGTAAATAGCATGTTACCACCATGATGTTGTTGTGTTAATTAAATGTGTATGTCTGTTAGGCCACACTCACCGAGAGTTTGATGAGTTATTTTGGAAGACACCACTGGGACGATACATTGTGAAAGCAGACCGAGAGATGCAGGCCGAGTTTTTCCAACTCTACCTTCATGATTTCATTGCCATGACAATGAACGTGACTTGTCCGGAAGATCTGCAGGTTGTTTTTCTGTAATTTTTGAAGCCATTCAATTGTCAGGCAACATCTCCTTGGTGTGTGTGTGTGTGTGTGTGTGTGTGTGTGTGTGTGTGTGTGTGTGTGTGTGTACTGTATATACTAATGCACATTGTTTGCTTTTCTAGCTCCTGTGTGGTGCCCTGAACTGTTGCGTCAATGAGCTGCGATTGCAGCTCAATGCCACGGATACAGCAATGTCTCTTCCATGGGTCCATGCTGCTTATCATGAGTTCAAGAACCGGCTGCAGAACCTCTCCAGAATGATCTGCATTGAGCCCCAGGTGACCCAGCACCTCTTGAGGAATCATCATACTAGAGACGGGGTTGAACTGGTGAGCCTCTTAAGACTAATTAAGTCTTTTAAATAATACTTTTCTTTTTCCACTTTAAAGTTTTTGAATTTGGATGCAGGATTTTGGCTTTAAGATTGAATTATGTCTGGTACTTTAATGTTATTTACGTCACCTTTTTAGTGTTATGTGTAGTGATAATATCCCCCCCCCCCTGTCTCCAAGGTACTCGATGTGTATGCTGCTTTTGCATGTGTGGAGTCCCTGGAGCCTAGACTCCTGGACACAGATGCCCAAAGACAAGCCTGGCTCAGACAGGTGAAAAAACTCCAGGTTCCCATTGAGTTGATCTGCTCAGAGGACAGCGTGAGAGGCTATGGAGAGAGGAGCAAGGCGATCGTCTGTAGAGTCCAGTAAGTCGAGCTTAACTAAATATATTCAAAGGGTCCAAGTGGGGCCGTTAGCAGTACATACTGCTTGCTGTAGATTGCATTGAGGTGGATGGTTAATTGTTTGTGTTTCTCTGTTCGTAGAGCTGGATGGAATCGGATATTCTCTCTCTCTCTATTTGTGGAACACATGTTGTTGGGCATTGAGCAAGTGGAGAAGAAGCTGACACCTTTAGTTTTGGAGCATACAAAACGGCTTTGGCAGGTTGGTCTCGGTTCTTTGTACTAACTAGAAATGTTATGAATTCAGCCAATCACCATAAAACTGCATCAACAATAACCAAAATGATTCCTCTGCCATAAATAGCATGTACTACATCCACTCTCTCATAGATACTGGGAAAAAATTCAGACCTCAAAACTCAGCAGTCATTTGAGGCAGTAATTGGTTTGCTCAAAACCTGCAAAGATGGAGCCATCGAGTGCATCTTCAGGTAGAAATTCAGGTTTCTATTGTTCGCATGTCATCAGAATCTCCCCTGCTGTACTTTGCCTCCACCCTGTGTCTTCACCTATTTGTGTTTTTTCCAGGTTCGGTCTTACGCTGTGCCCAGTGTGTATGGGAGACCCCCAAGATCCGCTCTGCCTGCCATGTGAACACATCTACTGTGTAGCCTGTATCAAACAGTGGTTGATCCCTGGTCAGATGTACTGTCCCCTCTGCATGCAGCCAGTTACCGAAGACTTCCCCATGGTCCCTTCAGATACCATAAGGTTGGTAGCTGCATCTGGATTAGAACAACGGAAACTGATTTACATTTTTGTTCCTGATATGATGTGCTTTTTTTCCACACACACAAAATCCTTTGATGTACCCTGTGCTGTATCCTAGTTCCTTCAAAGGATCGAGGTGACTTCATGCTCTGAGTCTGGCATGTACTGAGTTCTAACAAAAAGCTTTTTGTGTCTCTCGTTTTCTGTAGGATTCTCATCAACCAACATGCTCAGTTCAGGAAGCAGTGCAATGCTTTCTTCATTGACCTGGTGTCCACTGTGTGCTTCAAGTACAACTCTCCCCCTTGTTCAGCTGTCATTCTCCATCTGCTGTCCTTTCTCATGGTGGAGGCCAACACTGTTTCCATTCTCAGAGGTGGGACACTGCTCTAACCATGCTCACACAACCTTGTCTCGTTATACAGATGTTGTCAGCTCTTAATATCATTTTTTTTTTTTTTTTGTCATGTTTTATTTCCAGTTAATCGAAAAATTCTGACAAAGGTGCTCTCCCCGTTTGATGACTCGGTGGATAAAAATCCAGTGGTTCGGTCAGTAGTGCTCAAACTCCTGCTGAAGTACAGGTGAGGTTGCACATTGGATAAAACCTGCTAATGTGAGATTTGAATATTTTCTTTTAGCTGGGTTTCTAATTTTTGTATGAATTGTACCGTTTCTGAAGCTTCGATGAAGTTAAAGATTACCTACAGCAGCATCTGGTGGCAGTTGAGAAGAGCCACATCTTGGAAGAGACGGACAAAACTGAACTCTACTTGTTGTACATCAACTGCCTGGAGGTACATGTGAAGTCTGACTCGGCTGTATATTTGGAAATAAACTCCTTTGTTCAGCAGCATTTGTTAAGATAAATGAAATGCGAATCTGCTAATCACACATGTGGATTGTAGTATCTTGTGATACAACTTTTATAGAATATTTATTCATTTCTCCAGGATTCCATGTTCGAAAGGTTGCAGTTCAGATCCATTGCAGACCAACGGGTGTGTCTGCAGGATGAAAGTGCCTTCCTGACAGACTACCTGCAATCACATGGTCAGTCTGCTGAAACAGCCACTGTGGAGTATCTGCAACAGGTTGCCAGAGTGCGCATGGACCTGGATTTGGCTGCAAGCTTCATCACAGAAAAACTCAGAGCCACAGGTGTGTAACTCTACTCATACTGTACCAGTTACTGAAAAATATAAAGACATTTGTGATTGGTGTGTGTTTTATAATACCAAAATGCTATTCTTCCTTCTCTTTTCAATCACGGCAGAGTCTCAAGAGACTGGTCAAAGTGGAACCGCAGCCTTCCTGACCAGTGCGGTGAACTTGTGTAGGCGCAGTGGAAGCGACTGGTATCGTGTCTACTTGATCCGGAATATCTGCAGCCAACATGGAGTGGAGTTTGTCCTGAAACTCCTCAAAGTGGGCGAGATGTGCTGGCTCTTCCCTGAAGAAGTGCTGCAAATGGTTTGATTACCCACATTGTGATTTTCAGCGCCCAACTAAAGGCAAGGTTGTAATCAAAAATGTAATGCCAGCGATAACTAAACCATGTGACTCAATTTTCATTCCACCCAGAATGAGGAAGCCACTCCAACAGACCAGTACCTTGTGTGTGGGGAAGACTACAAGACCATCAGAAATGCTGTTGCAAAAGCAGTTATGGAGGGAAAAGTGAACGGACTGGACGAGACTTGTGAGGTAACGTTGCGTTACTTTCTTTTTGATAAGTCTCAGGACTTCTGAATGTATGTTTACGTGGGTGTCTTGTTGCTCTCTTTCTTTGTAGGGGTGCAGATGCTTACCACAGCGTGCAGCAGTCTATCTTCTGTTGGCACTGTACAGAGAAGTCACCACTCTCTACAGAGAAGCCAATGCTAGCTTCCATCCCAAGCCTGAGGTAGACCCTTACATTTGGACCTTATGAGCTGATATATTTGTTTACACCCATTTTTCCGAATGACCAATGAGAAACTGTTCTGAAACTTGTCAGTCCATATCGAGTAAACATCACTATTAAGCCCACCAGATATGCTTTTCAGACATTTTTAATATAAACTCTTCCTTTTTTTTTTTTTTTTTTTTTCCCAATTGTGGAATGGGAACCAATCATAAAACTGCGGTTCTTTACTGGGCATTTTTCTGTCTGTGTTAGTAAACTACATACCCATATATGTTTGTATCTACAGCAATTGGAAGCCTTGACGACCTACATCCAGAACTCCAAATTCCTTGCCAGCCCACGGATGAAGGCCTTTGCGACGGCTTTGGTAACCAACCAACTCAGGTCGCTGGTTGTTTGTCCCGGGGCCTCTGGTGCCCAATCTGTGCTGGTGGACATAACCATCCACCTGGCTGCTGTCTTGCTCTGCGGGAACCAGGGGATCTTAGCTCCCCTGCAGCAGCTGGCAATGGAACCTGACAACATGCAGGTATGTATATTGTCAGCTGCTTTCAGTGATGGCAACATGGCCTCCTCTTCTTTGACGCAAATTGAATGTTTTTATCTGTTTGCACAGGCAGCCTTCTTGCCCACCATGCCGGACGACATGTTAGTAGTGGCTCGTCAAGCTATGGGACCGGTGCAGTGGTACTGTAAGTAAACAGACAAAGAAAGAAATGTACTCTTAAATTTCAAATATTATTTATAAGTCATTCTTTATTTACTCTTCCCATAGATTGTCCGAATGGTCACCCCTGCACGATTGGAGAGGTATGTACTGTTCAGTCTGACTCATAGTGAGTTTGTAATGAGTCTCTTTTTTGTAGCATTCTTTTCATACTTTGAAAAATTCATATTCTTGCACCCTATTTCTTTCCTAGTGCGGCCAGCCCATGGAAAAAAGTATTTGTTTGGACTGTCGTGTTGAAATCGGAGGCGTAAACCACTTGGCTGTGAAGGGATTTCAAGCTGTTCAGCTGCAGTAAGGAGGCATTGACTTAATTTGGGAGAGAAAGAATATAATTGAAAAGTTTGTATTGATGTATTAATTGTCTTGTCACAGGGGAGACCGCACTCAGACAGGCCACATCCTCGGCGACCCCAGTCGCAGGGACAATCCAGACATGCTGGACACAAAGAGCATCTCCCTTGTTCCCTTCACCATGGTCCGCATGCTCACCCACATGGCCATGCTGTTGGGTGCCTGCAGTCACCCACAGGTAGCTTAAATAAAGAGTACAGTTCCAATGGAGGTCCTTTCTCCATGCAATAAATTCTTGAGTGTTTAGGTGCAGCTGAAAAAAACAAATGCTCACAAAATAATACAAACTCCATCTTTCTAGTGTTATAACGGTCTTGATACTGTTTGTGTTTAATATGGGGGAGTCTGGTCAGTCATCCACTTTATTTGTGTTTCTAGTCTATCTCTGCCATCATCAAGCCTCCAGTCCCTGACCCAGCTGCTTTTCTACTTGCTCACCTGCAAGAGGACATGAAACATCTGATCAGATCTCTGGGTAAGGGGACGGACGACGCAGTCGGCGCCGTTCACCTGCTCATCAGCAGCCTCCAGGAACCCAAACAGCCTCCAACATGTAAGGAACAACAAACCTTCTGTTAAACTATTATGTGCTGTGCCAACATTTTGAGTAACATAATGATAGCAAAAATAAAGTTCTAATGCTTTGAGACATACTTGTCTAGGTTACAATTTGTCCCTCCAAAAATGGAACTCTAGATTCACTGGATTACCTTCTACTATTAAGCACAGCTGGTCTTTGCTTTCAGGGCCCGTTCCTTATGACAATGTGCTCTCCACCAAAGAGGCTAGAAATGGATGGGAGATGGAATTGAGCAACGCCATCATCGCACCTCAGCTGAAGGTAGAAATACTTTTTGACAATTTGTTCTAAAAGGGAACAAATGGAGCACGTCATTTCATTTCAGCAAAACATTTTGGTAGAATATGTGCATGTAACACATCCTCCTCTGTCATTTGTCTCCTCCACAGCACTTGGACAGACAGCTGAAGGAAGTGAACGCATTCATCCGTGCGGACTCTCGCATCTCAGCCAACCCAATCATGAAGCTCATGTTTGGCGATCCTCGTCTTTTCTTGGCCTCCCTTCCCCAAAGTTCTCTGATCCACATGTCTGCCGTGTGGAGCTGCAGGGAGAAAGTGTCTCTGCTGAGCCTCACCCACATTGTAGAGCAGAATGATGGCAAGGAAACCGTGCCGGTGCTCTGGAGATTTCTGCATAGGGTAAGAAAACAGTGACCAAACATGGCAGTCCACTTTTGAAAGCCAGCGAAAGAATCCTGTGTCCTACTTATAGCAGGTTTTGGAGAAGTTACTCCTAGAACAGTGCGTCATAGCGGCCCATGTGTACACTGAGTTCCTTGTGACTTAATATGTTGCATTTCCGTTAAAATCAGGTCAGAATGTCAGTCGATTGCAGTGTTGCGCCATTTAAAAAAAAAAAAAAAAAAAAAAAAAAAGAAAGGAGACATAACATCTTTATTTCAAAGAAATTTAAGTACATAATGGTTTTAGGAGTGATCTAGCCGAGGGTGGTTTCCACTGGGGGTCCTGTCGTCCCCCTCACTTTTGCAGTTTAAGTTTGATTCATCCACTGACGGAGTACTAAACTCACAGCCAAGATCCAGATGAAAGAAGCACTGATTTGATCAAAAATGTTACTGAGTCACCTTCAGTTATTACCGTTTGCTTCCAGCATTTAAGCTGTACGTGCAGCGAGTGATTAGCAAACTGTAATTTGCTCCGGAAGTATTTTAACCAATGTAATAATAACTCTCTTTGCGACTCCATTTCTGATTGTCTTGTAGTCTTCCCTGAACACAAGATTCTGGTTTATGGGGTCTATGGTCTTCACTCTGAGTGTAGTGAAAATTGAAACCACTGTATCATTATTTGCAGCATTACATTTAGAATACAACCATGCTTTCATTTGGGCACCAACACTGAAAATCATAATGTGGTGAATCAATAATAGTTAATTTGCTTTGCATGTTTTTTATATTTACATTTATATTAATTCAGACTTAATTAAATAACATTCATTTACTTTTTTTTGTTTTCGTTGAAGGACCTCTGACTTCAATGTTTATGGTTCCACAATAACCAGAATCATGCATCTTAAATGCCATAAAAACTTCACTGATGTATAGATATATCTATCTATCTCTATATATCTATATATATCTATATCAAAAACTGTAAGACCGACTTACTTACACAACACATTTTCCTTAAGTTTCACCTGCTTTACCAGGTCATGAAGAGCATTTAACAGGCGATTATGTGAACACACCACGCTTTTTAATTTCAGGAAGCAGAGTTTCGAGTGGTGAAGCACCTTCCTGATATCCTCACACTCCAGAGAGATCTGGTGAAGAAGTTTCAAAACATCACTGAGCTGAATTGTGGCACCATTGCCGAATTCCTCCACGGTCAGAAAGCAGGTACAGAAACTTAACTGCCTTACGCCAGTGGTTCCCAACTGTTTTTTTTTTTTTTTTTGTAATTGTATGACTCACTCTACACGTGAGATAAAAAAAGTTCCACGCAATTCCTAATTACCTCTTTCTCGGAAATGTCATAGTAAAGTAGCTGAGTAGCAGGTGACGTACAGTTTGAAAGCCCGCCTGCCAAGGAATGAGTTGTTTTAACCTGGAAGGAGACAATGATTGATTATTCTTAAAAGAGCTGAATCTCTTCCACACGTCAGTCCAACCAATGTGCTGCAAGCTGTGTCTCTAGTTGACGCGTCTACACTTGGAATGATTTTTTTTTTTTTTTTGTTTCTGTCGTGTGTGCAGTTTCGCTGAAAGCCTGGTATGATAAATACATCCACATCTTCCTGACAACGTGGAATCAGCTCAGAGTGTCTTTGGCCACTAACGGTAAATACAAACACACTTTGTTACACCAACACTGGCCCGTCCAACGTCTTGATCCGACTTGAATTGAAATGTTTTGTCCTTCAGGTGAAATCAAGATCCCAGCTGAGTTCTGCCAAAAGGACCTGGACCACAACAGTGACTTCAAGGTGCTGTTACCACGGCGACAAGGCCCCGGCCTGTGCTCTACAGCCCTTGTCAGCTACCTCATCGCCCTGCACAATGACTTGGTGTACTGTGTGGATAAGCACACTGGAGAGGAGACCAGGTGGGGGCGCTCATGCCACATTTATCCTCACTTGCATAAGTTTGGCTGTAAGAGCACATTGTGTAAACTTCTGTCCTATCTATATCTATATATATATCTATATATATCTATATATCTATCTATCTAGATATAGATAGATAGATAGATAGATATGCGTCTTATGTATGTTGCTTTTACTGAGATTGTTAAAGGATAGAAAGATAGCTTTCTAGTCAAAGATAGAAATAGTTGAAAGCAGAAAAAAAGCATGTTTTCAGATGCATTCCCAAAATACACTGGCTGACTGGGTTGTTTATAACTCCCCCAGCTACAAAGTGAGCCCTGCAGATCTGACTGACCTGCATGTGATTCGGTATGAGCTGGAGAGGGACCTGATGCCCCTGGTTCTGTCCAACACCCAGTACAGCATTGAGAGAGGCCAGGAGACTCTTCACGAGTACGACTTGCCCAAGATCCAGCAACAGATCGTCTCCCGCTTCCTACAGGGCAAACCTCTCATCACTCTCAATGTAAGCAAATTAAAAGCAAAGCACAGAAATGACTTCTCTTTTGTTTGGAAAATTGCTAAAACACCATATTCCTCTGTCCCCTTTCCACAGGGCATCCCGACACTAGTGAACAGACATGAGCGCAACTATGAGATTATCCTGAAGGATGTAAAAGCAAAAGTCCAGCAAGTAAGTTTTGACAAACACTACAGTCCTGGAACTACCTTTCATTCATCACATGGCATACTAAACATGTTGCTGTAGAAAGCCCCTCATACGAGATGATGATGATGGTGTCTGTGTGCCAACAGGAGCCTCTTCAGACTCTCACCCTATTCGCCGTGGCGGGGGAGCTGCACTCTTACAGCGAGGTGTGCGAGGCCTTGTCCACGCTGGAAGTGGCCCTTGGTTTTCTCGCCACGACCGGGGGAGAGCCTCACGCGCAGCTGTCCTGCTACCTGGAGGAGGTGCTGCAGATGGGAAACCAGATGGCTGCGCATATCCTCAAGGTCAGCCTATCTGAGACACCGATTATTTTACTCTGTTGCCGTTCTCCCACTTCCACTGTCAATTTTGTTACTTTTTTTTACACAAACAATTTGCCAAATCGACACCAAAGAGCAACATTTTCTTTTGTGCTCTCATACTATACTTTTACAAACATGGTTTGAATTGGTGTGGCTCTTTGTTTTTGCTAGGCGTGAGATAAAACTTAATGTTCTCCCTGTTTTGCTCACAGGCCCTGAGCATGTGCTGTCTTAAGCATTGCGTGGCTCTGTGGCAGCTGCTGGCCTCACTCAAGTCAGAACATATGCTGCGGCTCAAGAGGGTAAGGCATCGGTACACAGATACGGAGGTGTAAATGCTATTATTATTATTATTATTATTATTCGTAGTAGCAGTTTTAGTGATCTGTCACATTTTACTTAATCAATACTTGTGTATAAAAGTGCAGCATTATACTTTATTTCGCCCAATCCATGCATGCTCTGTGTTCTCCAGGATCCATTTGTGGAAGTGTCAGAGACGTACAAACAGGCCCTGAGTGAGGACGAGCACCGGCTGCTGACTGGCTTCTTTTCCAAGAGCAGCGCTGACAATTTCCTGCTGGAGATGCACGAGTTCCTGCTACTGGTCCTTAAAAAGCCCAATGCACCCGACACCTACAGGCCTGACTGGAGGTAAAACAAAATGTTCATTATTTATTTGTAATTTGCTAACCATCGCACGTGTCTATAAGTTCTTAAAAACGTGTCTGAAATGAAGGCTGGATCATTAAAAATGGAAGAAAAACCCTGTTGCGTGCTGTGTTTTCGCTCTTAGTTGAAACAAAGTAGATAGTGTGTGTGTGTGTGTGCGTGTGTGTGCGTGCGTGCTTTAATGTGATCACGTGTATAAAGTGTATGTTTTGTCTCTTCAAAGCCTGAAAGTCACACTGGTGTCTTACATGGAGCGCAAAGACCTGGACGCCCCCCCTGATGTGGAGGAGCTCTTCCCAGCGGAGATCTGCCTCTCCCAGTATGTTGAAGCCTGGAAGTTCATTATGGCCTTCAAGCAGGAGCGAGGACAGAGACAATGAAGACTTAAGGGGCGGGTTGTTTTTTTTTTTGTTGTTGTTTTTTCTCTACAGTCTTAAACTTTACATAATTAAGTCCCTCGGATGAAGTTGTGAAGTCATGGTGAATCAACATTATTGAAGCTGTCTAAATGTGTTATGTGTTTATTTATGCTGAGGAGATGTGCCTATTTTAGGAGCACTAATGTTGAGCTTTCATAGTGCCACAAAAGACAGTTCATATTTACAACCCACCTGTATGAAGAGTTGAAGTTTTTGCATTATCTCGTCTGTTTTTGTTTCATTTTCCATTTTCCAGAGCATCAACGTATCGAGCGTTTCCATACAGTTGAAGGTCTTCTGTCTTGCACTTTTCTTGTAATGTGAACTTTTGTCTGTCCTGAAAAAAGGCAGAAAAGACAATCTGAATACTACTCAGGTATAATATGTGGAATAATCACACAGACCTAAGTCACTTTCCTCAAAGCCACTTGTCATTTCCATTCCTTTTGTGTATCCATGTTATGCGTCTTATGTATGTTAAAGCTGCACTTGCCTTTCTTCCACTTTTTTAAATTCCCTGTCTTAAAAAATCTACACAAACTGTATATATAAAAAAAAAAAAAAAAACATTTTTCCTAAAGTTGAATTAAAGTTTTGACTTCATTTATTTTTCTTTAACTTGTCATTTAATGTTCAGCATATTTACAGAATACAATATTGCCTAGTTAGTTAGTTTTATGTTTGTGTGGCAATACATACTGCTGAGAATAAATCATACATTTCACCTTTTGTGTGCTTGTTTGTGTGTTTTACATAACACATTTCTAATGTGGCATCTTCTTTACTTCATGCTGATGTGACTCAGTGCTGCTCCCTCCCCTTCTTTGCTAAACACTGACTAATATTTATATTAGTCTATTTCAACTAACTAGTATATTTCTAGTTATTTGTCAACATGTAACAGCAGTAAAAATGTTTCCATCTGCCGTTGTGGGTCATTTCCTCAGTCGGCTCTGAATTGTCTTAAATCCTGTACTCCTAGTGGAGTGTGACAGTACAAGATTTTACTCAGCAGGGGTTTGGCAACAAGAACAGTCAAGATATGTGGATGTCGTGCTTAGATTCACCTCCTGTGAGACTAACATCATTTGTGGACATAAGCAGATTCCATTGTGTCTTTTTGTATTTTTTTGTCTGTCGTGTAACGTTGTCTTCAGCTTAAAGGGTACTGCCCAAATAACAAAAACAAAACATATTTTCTCACTTATCTTTACCCAAAGAGATCATCTTGGTGTTACATTACGCTGACATTTCTGTTGCTGGTCCCTTCTATGTGTCTGCAGTTGTGAAGAGTGTTTTACAGTAGATTCTCAACAGCATTACTGCTATAGGTCACAAGGAAAATGCTCCTTATTTACATGTTACATCATTGACAAAGACCAGAAGAGGCTATCCGTGATGGAGTGCTCAGGAAATGGCTGCCGGCCTGAGGTTACGTGACTTTCTGACCCTCTGTTGGTGGGAGCTCAATGTGTTTCTGATCAGGCTGATGGAAATGATAAGAACAAGACCGCTGCTGGACGGCTCCTTAATTCAATTTCCTCTATACCAAAGCAGTGTTTAGCATAACAATGACAAATGGAAGCATGCGCCTGTGAAAGTAAGCCATGCCAGCGACCACCCTCTGGGAGTCTGCAGCCAGTATGATATCAATAAGAGGAGTCAAAGACTGTCAGGTTCCCCAGATTTCCCCCAAATACCACTTCATTTTTGTTTTTCTTTACTCCGTGGAAAGATAATGCATCGATCACGCAAGCAATCTAACTTATAAATCATGATGAAAAATAGTTGTGTTGACAGACTGACAACCAGAGCTGTCACTCCACCGGGCTACGGTGACTTTCTAGCCATGTCCTCACTGCTCATTAGCAAACCCGAAATGTGGAAGTACAGTACACGAGGTTAATAAACACACACCCACAAATGGGTCACGAGGCGTGATTTGCGCAACTCGGTCCTGTAGAACAAGCCTCACTGAGCAAGTTCAATCGCTTTCACTTCCACTTCTGTAGGCTTCAAAGCCACCATGCCAACAGTACAAAGGGAAGGACACAAAGAGGCCAAATTATTTTCCCTGCTCTGTGTTTGTTTGTTTTTTTGTCTTTGTTTCTTGATGAGGAGGAATTGGGGGCAAAATTACTGTGCATCGTGGCTCACATTTAATGATATTCATGGTTGATGGACAGTTGGGGTCAGGTCACAAGCATATGAGGGTTTGAACAAAGCAGAAGAATGACGTGCAGAAATTACCTCTTTTGGTTTGCAGCTACAGTATGTTGGAGGATTTGACTGCCCTGGCTGAATTATGGGCATTTTTCTCCACAAAGTAGCTCTGCCGGGTCAGGGAATCAAGACTTCAGCCGGAGTTGTGCCTTCTTTTAAACTTTGATGAAATGAGCAATGAGAATAACTCAAAACCAGTATTTTAGAGTGTGGGAAATGCAACCCCAGCTCTATTTAAATGATCTGGTTTTGTTTTAAACCATATTTAAAACAAAATCAGTTGAGTACATGCTTGGTTCAACTCTAGAACCCATTTTCATAATGCTTTTTATAAAACCACAATCCTTTCAGCCCACAACTTAAATGTGTTTTTGATGTTGTCTCAAGCAGGGGCCTTCAACGTTTTTCAGGCCAAGGACCCCCAAACTGATAGAGATTTATATATTGTATGAAATTGTGTTCTATATTAAACTGGGCCTAGTGCCATGTATAAACATACCTTGTTATTATGCATTCAATACTAAGCTTTTCAAATAATACACAGGTTCATATATTCATGTCTTTATTTTAAACACATGCAAGGTACAGTGAGTAGGGAGGCCGTGTCACTGCCATTTATAAACATACCATGTCAACTGATACCAATGCCAATATCAACATTTTCAATTGCATGATAATCATGCATACAAGCTATTCAAATTAACGTTTTTATTTTAAACATAAATGCGGAAACGAAAAATGAGTGATGGCCTATTAGTGCCACTGCCATGCATAAAGATACAATACTGAACTATTAATATAATGGACAGATTCATGTTTGGTAAAAAAAAAAAAAAAAATAGTCTATTCAGCCTCTGATTGGTCGACAGACTCACATGGGCATCAGGTATGCTAACAGCAACAATAACTGTTCTCAAACATCCAGTGTTGGATTTATCGTTATGGAATTTATTTGACAAAGCCTCCACACTGACACCGCAGTTCAAGGCTGGATTACAAAGCTTCTGGAAGGCAAACGATCGCACCGGAGCCCTCATCTAATTGGCACAACTTGTTAGCTTCTCGGCTAACAGTCACAGCCTCTCAAATATATTCAGTATGTCGTATACGACTTACTTCGACTAAGAAACCTACTATGGCTACAAGTTATGCAGATTCATTAAGACGGGAGACGTGCAATCACTGTGCATTGTAGAATATATGTAAAATCATTGTAAATTGATTATTTGTTTATTTCCCATCATTATAACTTCATCAAACTAATGCCTTATTGATGGTCTGGCCAAACCTGTTGTGTGTAATATTTAGCTTTCTTATTTTGTTGCCCCAAAATAGTTTGAATAGTTTTCATGTTAAATCTAGGTCAGCAATCTTTAATCAGTTCTCCCGTTCACGCTTGCATTGGGTTCTACTTTTGTTTCTGTGAACCCTTCAGAGATGCCCTCTGAACTTCACAATCCAGTTACAATAACATAAAGTTCAGCTTTGAGTCGTGCCTTGATCTGTGGAGGAGCTTCACTCTTAACCCTTTGCAAAACAGCCTCAGATATTCATCAAGTGTGCACCTTGGGGATCCAATATCATTCTCCAGCACCGTCGCCAGTCAGGCGCTCCCAGTCAAAAGGGAGCTAAGATTTTAATGATTGTGGTATGAAATCAGTACCCTGAGATACCCCTGAGACCTCAGAAAGCACACCAACAGGCTACTGTATTTGCTATGGGGCATTACACATGCTTACTGGCGGTCTGGGAAAATGTTTTCTTTAAATTAGCCCTTCAGGGTGCTGCTGTTATTGCATTATTATCAAATTAGTGTTTTTTAATTAATACGTCATCGGAAATGTATGTGCAAGTAGGTCACAGTGGGGTGAGAGCAGAGAGCGTGTCCGGACTCTCAGGTTGCTCAGCCTACTGTGCAATGCTTAGAGAGAGAGAGAGAGAGAGAGAGAGAGAGAGAGAGAGAGAGAGAGAAAACAACCTCAGTGAGCACATCTGTGAATTATATTAGCTAATTGTGTGCACTTCTCCTTGCACTTAACACTCGGGTTGTCCTCCAAGCACAAGGAAGAAATTAAGAGCGCTGCTGCCATGTTGTTCTATTAAATACGTGAAGAGAAAATACAATTACCAGTTAAGTGGGAACATACCACATGGGATTATGAGAGGCACAACGTTTCAAGATTTCAGAGGGGGTTTATGCGTTTTGCCATGCACATGCAGGTTTACCAGCAGCACCATTGTAAGATATACATGCAAGCAGAGCACAGATAACAGACAACACTCCTCCTCCGAGTCCTATATGTCTCATTTTTGCAGTAAGCAGTTAACCTACAAAAGTATGGGCTTTCCATAATGGAAAAAGGCTGTTTGAGCATAATACTGAGTCCCCAGTCCAAGTGGAGCCTGCTGCTAAACTCACCTTGGGCAGAGAAATCTTAACTGTACCTGTTTCATAACTGCAGCTTGAATTTCAATACCAAACCCGCTCAGCCTTTGCGTTCCATAACAATAAAACCACACGTTGTATCTGATTGTTATGGTAAGAGGAGAGCGTGTTTGAGAAGCCCAGAAATATGTCTGCCCAAATAATAAGATGAAGCAAAGGCAAGACTGGGTTATGTGTCAGGTACCGAGGTTACATTTACATTGGTAAGAAGCCCCCTGCTGCTTTCACTGACTTTTGTTTTCGGGGAAAAAGGCGCTGGGTACCAGCCAGAATTGCTAATCCGTGCATTTTGTTTGTAGGGAAACACTTTGGAGCGCTGTCACCGGTAAACATGCTCTAATGTTACAGAATGGTTTCTGCCGTGCTCTAGTGCCAGCGTCTTGGACGTACACAAGGGCACATCTACTTCTAACCCTGAACACTTCCTCTGCTAGCCTGTCAACCACCACCCTCCAACGCCGACTTTTACGCTCGGCTGGCGCTCTAATCATTCTGCTGCTCTTCAGCAGATCCTCAGCTCCTAGAATTAGCACTTTGAGTCTCTGCACCAGACGCCACACAGAGGAAAGGATTACAGGTGGTGCTTGGAGCGCCTACCTTTCTGGCCTTTGGCAAGTATGTCCAGATTTGACTGAGGAGGACTTAGCAGACCTGTCAGCTTCCCACCCAGGGTTTTGCCTCTCCGCTCTGATTGTGTGTGTGTGTGTGTGTGTTTGTCCCTGAAAGCCCTGACTCCGTTTCTCCTTTCTGCCAAGAGATGGATGGATTAAATACTGAGGTGCTTGCCATCTTTCTACTTTTAAGGCTTTGGTCATGTCACAAAATTGTTGTTGTGTAAGATTTCCAGAAGTGTGTATAGAGTTTTCATTTCTTGGAGGGGTTTGGATTTTGTAACAAGTCAAACAACGGAGAATCAGCTTACATCAAGGCTGAGAAATGCCTGGAGCTTTTACAACACAGAACTGTCCTTTAGAAAGATAGAAAACAGTTGCTGCCTGGCACACAGCAAAAGAGTGTTACATAATACAATTAAATACTGTTCTCTCTTTCTCCTCTTTGTCCCCCTTGTCTTCCCCCCCCCCCCCATTTGCTGTCTCTCACACTCTTCTTTCTTACTTTCTCTCGAGCTGTCTTGCATCTCCCTTCATTCACTCTCGTCTCCTTGATGTGCTTTGTTATCCGATGGTCTTTGGCTGTGACTAGATAATGACTGTGCAAGAGGTTTTGTTTACCATGGATACCAAAGGATTAGAGTGATTGCTACTGGTGCCAGTGTTGTAGCAAGCCGGGGAAGCCTTCCACAGTGTATGGAGGTGCTGACAGTTATCCTATACAAGATTAGAGAACTTGGATTATGGGTCGTTTTTCTCCACCTGGCGATGAGAGACGGGGAGAAAAGGCCGCGCGTCACAATGCCAAGACCCCGAGGAACAGGGCAGTCCTGGGTGAAAGTAAACCACAGCCTCCGTGTTTGTTTTGAACATTGGCTTGTTCATTTGTCAGAGTTGTGTTATTCTGTAGCCAATGACACGCAGCCTTAGTCGTGGAAATGACATCACTTTTTACCTTGCCCTTTCACCTCGGTATTCCCTGATGCCTGTGGCGGTCCGCAGAGGAAGATGCCTCCAACTAAGCCCTCCTGTGGTCAAGGCCCAAGCCGGTGTTCAGTTTCACAGTGCCTCTCCTCTTGGCCCCAGCACAAATACACAACACCCTCTCCGATTGCACTTGATAATATTTATCCTCAATTATAACTCCACAGATATGGATTCTTGAGTGGAGTACAGTGGCAGCAGAGCGGCCTTGAGCCTCAGACCAGGTCTTACTGAGGCGGGTTCCTGCATGAACCCCAGACAATTCATGTTCTCTTCAGCAGTGGGGCAAAATAAGCAATGTAGCCATTAAGAGCTCCAATGCATTGGAGAAACACGTTGCTGTATATTTGTCCTTGTGTTGAGTGCATGCATTGCTTTAGTGAAATGTGAGACCAGCTAGAATACACACTAAGTGTCACACGTGAGGGGTGGTCACAGTTTAAATAAATGAATCCAGCTTCTCATGAGCCGCAGCCTCGTCCGCATTAACCCCCAAAACTAGGCAATGTCAGAGATAAGTGTATTGATGACTTCAGTTGAACAGACCGCCATAAACCATGAAGTCGTAAATCGGTCAAACACGCATAAGTTATGAGAAACACGCATGAACGGAGAGACCCATAATAAGATGATTAATAATAACCAGATGATTAATAATTTCCGGACTGGAAACAACACTGTCAGATTGTTGGTTTTGCCTTAAGATGAGTGTTCGAAGGAGTTTGAGGGAAGAAGGGAACCTCAAAGTGGTGAAAATGAACCATTTGTGTTAAAGTGAAGATGGGTTTAAGTTGAGCATGAGTCAGTAGTTTCCTGAGATCATCCGGCCAAAATGTTTAAATAGTAAAATGTAATGTTAAACCTGCAAGAATGTTATTTTTGGCCACTCGGGGGCAGCGGAAACAAGCTGTGAGCTCAACATACTGTCCCTATATTATCAGCTTATCAAGTTTAAATAGAAAACATAGGAAATAATTTCCTATTTACATTTCTAGCGTATGCAGAGCAATAGGGTGTTTTTTTGAAGGGTGTTTGTGTCCACCTGGCAAATGTTTGTCTAATATTCATTCTCTTTAAGCTCTGTCTTTGGTCTTCACCAACTCCTCAGGGAAATATCCGTCTCTCTAGCTGCTAAACTCACCACTATGTTCATTAGCTAATCACTAACTCTAGTGTTTGGTGTTGGTTTTTTTTTTTTTCTCTTCCCAACAGCGCAGCAGAACACTCGATATGAGATCAGTGAGAGTAAAACAAAAAACATTAAAGTTGCCGGAAAACCAAAACAATTAGCTGAAAGACTCTACAGCGCTCCGTACCTGAGGGGAACCTCACAGTCAGGTGATAATACATTGTGAGATCGACTCCTTTCGCATACAAGTAGTCATTTGATCCATTGGTAATACTAAACTATTAATTGTAGCCAATATGAGGTTTAGCATTTTTAAGAACAGGTTGAATTTCTTCAGTGACTAAAAGTGTGCTACAGGAAACTCAGTGACCCAAAATAATAGAGTTAGCTAGCGGCTCTTTACTACATTCCGGCAGGCTAACCTGTGACGATGACGGAGACTCATAACATTGCATCCAATTTATGTTGTACATAAAGAGCAATATTCAACTTGGCCAATCAGTAAGTATATATATATATATATATATATATATCCCTTTACCTCTGGGCCTTATTGCCTCAAAACTGTGGCACCCCATATATCTTGAGATCATCCGTCTCATTTCTGGTCTGCCAGCATCCAGTATAAGCTGGAGCTCTTATTGAGGATCAGCCTGTGATTTGTTGGTTGTCTTGGCTATTAGAGATGGCATTAGAGGATTGAGGATTTTCTTGCAGGGGAAGTAGATGGAAATAATGAGGGGAAGGAGCTGCTGCCAGCCCCTGCTTTTTTTTTTTGACCTGCGCACACATAGAGAGATCTGTGTGTAATATTGTTGTTACTGGCAGGGCCTATTTTGGGCAAGTCAGCACTACCCTGTGATGCCCAGGAACGACATGCATGTCATTTCCTGCCAGGGCCAGTCATTTGGTTATTACTGCTGCTCACTGGCAGCCCGCTCATGTTCTGTCTCTGATTTCCCAAATGAAACATGTATATTTTTCTTTTGTCGACAGCAGCAATATTTCCAGGCAAATGAAGTTTGAGGAGGTTCGGGGTTTTAGAAAACTTCAGTTTATAATGAAACGTATGAAATGTCTGAATCGGACCATTTATATATATGATCCTGAAGTGCTCGTGGCTTTTGAAGAATTGCCTGTTTACTCTGCCTTGTAATGCACCACAGGTTGGATTTCCAAACTGTATACATAAAGCTTGCACAAACAATACAGACTAATTACAATGCATCTTGAGTTACATGATATTTAGCTGGTGATAACAGGAAGGTCACATGTAATTAAATGTTATTAACGAGCATACTGACTAAAATGAATGTTGTTTGAACGTTCAATATCTAAAGTAAATCAGCTCCACCTCTCTTTCCGAATGTGATTGGTAGAATTGGCTGGCCTGACGGGGCCACCGTCTGCTTCCATTACGTTCGACCGTTAAGAGACAGAATTATGGTTTACAGTATGTGCAGTCTGAGGCTCATTCTCAGTGAGATCCATTCCTAGTTCGTACAACACATGGGAAATTAAGCTGTTAACAATTAGATGTTCGGTGTGTATTTAGTGATTTCGATTCCTAATGCCAAATTCAGTGATACAGCCTTTGATCAGCCACGACACAACGAAGTAATTAAAAAAAAGATCAGACGCAGAGTTTGAAACCCACGAAACAATGTGCAAGCCTCGACTCATTCAGGCAATTTATTCCGCTTTGGTCTCACCCCATTAAGGAAAAAACAAAAACAAAGAGGACTGGCACCAAAAGAAAAAAGAGGCTTGGAGTTTTTAAGACGCAGGAGGTTCACCCTCACCGGGCCCCACAGCTGAGCATCAGTATTCCACAGCCATCAGAAAGTTGGCTTAGTTGATAGCACAGCCGGTGATGTGGGCTGTTAGCCAACAAAGGACTAATGGCTGCATTGCTGGCCATGAGCAGCTGGGCCCATCAACCAATTGACACAGTGAGGGTATATGTGTTTATGGCACTTAAAAATCCTGACGATGGAAGAGGTGAAAGCATTGGTGATACTCACATGTGCTGTAACATTACGTGGCGTGAGCGGAGACATGCGGAGACACTCCTAGCTCTGCGATACGGCAAACAGCCCTGAGATGTCAGAATACACTCAAACTGTTTTGAAAGGGGAGGAAGGATCATGCTATAGTCTCTTGACCTCAGGGTCTCAGGCTCAGCTGAGAGGTTCTGCCATGGATAACAGTGATGAGCTCATGAAAACAGAAGATACCATAGAGGAAGCCTGAGTGCGTATCATAAAGCCTCATACAGCGGCAAACAAGGGTTTTGTAATTCTGCAATTTCTGCAATTTACACTCAAGTTTTTAATTGGTTGCAGCCAGGTATTGTGTATTTGACGGACTAAGTCCCATTTAGCCCATTACACATCAGACACCCACGTCAGATCTGCGAATTATTATCTCGAAGCAGACGGAAACGCAGGTCATATTGTAGTTTGCGTCTTCACAACCTCTGACTAATTTAATGGACTTTTTATCAGTCGTGCCGGGGCTCCCTTCAGACTGTTCAGACTCCTCGAGGCGGAGAGGATGAGCAGCGGTGGAGGAGGCACAGGTGATAACCTGGGATGGCCTCGCGCCCACGCAGATATCACACAACTGTCTCCTAACTGTGAGATAACCAAGGCCAGCTCGGCTTGTGGAAGCCAATTTATTGTTTAAGTGCTTGTTTAAGAGAAATGGGCAACTTTGAATATGTTTGAAACGGGGATTGGTTGTCGTGGGATTTACTCAAGCACATGCACGCGGGATAAAAACACACTTTTACACTCAAGCGCACTTGCGAAGGCATTTTTTGGCGAATTTTATCAAAAAAGATTGTCTCAACACGATTTTTTTTCGCTGATCTACTGTCAATTACTATTAATCTGACTAAATGCAATGTTTAAATAGGTACTCAGGGGATAATTTGCTGGGACAAAGGACTGAAAATTCGCAACACAATAATTATACCAGATACTGCAGTTGTACCCCGATAAGGTTCCATATTATCAGTTGTAGTTATGAGATCCATTCTCAGCTTCTATCATATATTGGTCGTCAATGTTTCATGTACTGAAAACAAGTTTAAGATTCCTCGGGGAGGAGACGAGCAGTTTGTCATTATAAGGACATTTAGACACATAAATCCTTTTCGATCCTCTGGGTCAAACTAAGGACTCGGCAGCTCTCTGAATCAGGCTTACGATGTCAGACCTTGACAACGAACCAAAATCTGGTCAGCCATGTAAATCTCTGACATACCTCGCGCAGACAATCTGAAGAATAACATTAATAAATCTGGTAAAGGACAGGAGAGAAGGCAAGGCGGCCGCTTGGGGGGGGGGGGGAAGTGAAACAAAAATCAAATAAGTATTTCATTTCCTTTTGAACTTGAAGTGAAGGAGCCTCGGCGTGCGCCTGCTTTACATCACAGTGTGATGACTTTACCACACAGCCTTCGTCCCCCTTTGGACTCATCCATCTGCAGGTATTTAGTGCAGATAAGCAGACAATGAGGGATCAGAGTTCATGCCAGAGAGGTGTTTAACATACTGTCTCCCTCGCTGCAGAGCAAGAGCTGCCATTTAATCCTTCTGTCATGAGGAGACAGACAGAGAGAGACGGGGACAGTGTCATTTCTCATGCTCATAGTATTTATGTTCACCATGGCCCTCTGTGCTGGAAAAGGATATTATGTTGATCTGTTTTTATACTGCAAGCCTGTAAATCTGTCATTTGAATAAAGAACTGTGAGATCTTAATATTTCAACAGAATGTTCCCATTCGGGACACTCGTCTGAGTCCAGAGGAGCTGTCGGAGATTTATACCTATCCATACCTATACATCTTCTCTCTGCACTCCTCATCATCTTCATCCACGATAACAAGAGAATTTATTTCCACATTTCTTCACTGACAGGACCCATTTGTCCCAGCACATTAAATAAACCTCACAGCTCTGTTCAGTTTCTGCAATACATATCAAAACAAACAAAAGGTGTATGGATGGCTCTGTTTTGAGCAGCAAAAAAAAAAAAAAAGAAAAGAAAGAATTTTGTGGCTTTTTTTTAAGCTATTGAAGATAGAAAAAAACATACTTGTTTTAATAATCAGAGATCTTCTGAATTAGTATTTTTGTGAACACCAATGCAGCAAATTTATAGCCTTAAATCTGTGGAACAAAAGCAAAAAATATGACAAGAAAATCTGCATTTGTGTGTAAAATCCTTCCTTTTTTGTACTGTTATTGTTTTGAGTCGTCTCATACTTAATCCAATTAATTCCCCCCAAAATCTGTTTGTACAGAATTTAAAAAAAAAAAAAAGAGAAAAAAATATAGAAAACTGCATTGTAGAGCTGATGAAATACAGCAAACTGCATGCCTTCTTTTAATACTCAAGGCAACAAGTCTTACTAGTTCTACTCTAGATACAAACAGCATAGTTCATACATTAACTTACACACAGGAAGCACACACACACACACACACACACATACAGAAACACAAAACAGTAGTGATATGTGTCATGTAGCGCGCACACTCTTAGTTATTCCCAACCGGTGGCTCATATTCCTGTAAACCAGCTTCTATTAACAAACAAAAAAGACGCTTTCTCTTGTTTTTTCAGACCCTTTGTCGAGTAATCAGCAGAGATGTGGAAAGATTGTTGATACTAATGCTGTACGGCAGAGCCTTCCGACGCACTGCTGATGGACTGTTTGCTTGGACAGTTCTCCTGCGATTGAGAGGTGATGATGGCCAGAGGGAAGTTGTCAGTCAGAGTTGACTCCGGTGCTGCCGGTGCTAACAGGTGTGAATGTGTCACCATCTCCATGTATTTAGCTGAGCTGCCTGAAATGCACATGTTCAACAGCTGCAGGGAGAATGTGTTATGCATGTCTCCCAATGGCAGGGTGGTGGGACTCCTCTGAGGGGAGGAAGCCCTGTATCCCTCCCCACTATTTTTTCGGTGAGTCTGTCAGCGCTGCAGCTCCTCAGGGTCTCAATATAGTGAACCAATATGTTAAATTCTGCCCCTAAAGGTGAAGGTATTGTGTTGGTCCAAAGGTGACCAGAGAGCTATTGGAGGGCTTGCGTCACCCTTTATGTCCCCTATAAATACTATAAGTCAGTAAGATGTGACGGCGGCCGTGTTACTGGTTATTGGGAAAGCCAACTTGACTTCCTCCGTGTCAGCTTCAAGGAGCTCTGGGTTTTCAGTGGATTTTTGTAATATGGCTAAAACTTGTGGTTTTGGAATGGCCAGCAATATTATCTACTGCACTGGCTGAGCTCACAGAAGCAGCAACTTGAGCTTTATTATGCACAGATTTTGGTCCCAGGCCCTTAGTTTATTAGTCTAACATCCAAATGCAGTGCTATTTGTCACTATAAACATCATTTAAGCTGTAAACTCTACAGCCTAGTACTCTTAATAAAAAAGAATTAAGCTATGTGTAAGAGGGAAGGTTAGATTCATTTAACAGCTCATTTTTTTGCCATGCGGATTGTGTCCACACTTTCACAACACTGAGTCAGATGGTGGTCTCACTCCACTGGATCCGTCACCAGCATGGACACAGTAACACTTTGCCAGTGTGGTATATTGACAAAGCATCTCACTTACCCAGCGGTCTGCAGCATGACTCCGGCAGATGATGGCAAGCCTGCATGAGGTGATCTGTCCTCTGGGGAACCCCTCCCTGGGCTCTGCCCTTTAGGGCTCGACAAGGAGCCAGTAATAGACAGTGTAACAGAATGACTCAGGTTTATTTTTGGGCTTTTCTGCTCATTTGTAAACCACTTTCATTTCTGCCCATCTGCCAATTTTTGCATCCTTGACGTCAATATTTGGTTTTCTCTTTGCTACTATAAATGGCTCACTTTGGTTTTTGCCAGGAATGTTGAAATTCATACATTATGCTCTGTCACATCTGAGACAGCCAAGCTAGGACACACCCACCATATAGTTTTTTTTGCTTAAAATAAGTATGTTTGACAGAAGAAGACATTTGTCTAGTTTCATGAAATGTTGGCCGGCCAAAAGCCTGATCAGTAAATTGCATGGTAGACATATTTACTTTCTAAAGCTCCCGAAAGACTTCATCCTCCAGTCCTCTCCCTACAGCATTACCCTTCGTTTTCGAACTATTAAATGAGACACAGGTACTTCCACAGAAAAGCTCTTTTTGTGTATCTGATGTTTTAATCCTAATTTTTTATGGACCTTGAAATTCCAAAGGCGTCACTGTCAATGAAGTATTCTGCTATTATCCCCCCCAAACATCTGTTAAAGTTAACTTTGATGAACGTATTGCCTGCACAGTTAGCCATTGTTATTTCTCTGAGCTTCGGGGGGAATAATGATCCGTGCAAAGCAAATGCTGCGCGCCCTGCAAAAATGAATGGCATTGTTGAAGGCTCAATTAAACAGCGCACAGAAACAAAACCAATGCAGGGAACATAATGATTGGGAATTAACCTAGTTGAATTGTTCTTGTGACAGGAATGTATGACAGTCAGAAAACAATTAGGAAAGTGAGCCTTGAGGCCAAACTGTAACACCACAAGTTGTTTTTACTTCCATCTATACGCTGAAAAAGCCAAACACTCTCAAAGTGCTGAAAATGAGGAATAATATACATTGAAACAACATTTAAAAGGACAACAAATCACATATATGACTGTACATATGTTGTCAGCGTACATTTCAATGGCGTTCTCAAGCATTGGTTCACTTTCCTTCTGTTTATTTAGGGGTGAGTAGAAAAGTATAATAAAATCAGTTCTAAAATCTTTATACACAAACGCTTAGCACAGAGTATGATTAATGGGTAATTGTGTTGGACCTTTTGGACCTTTTGAATAGCATCTACATTAAAATAAATACCGTGTGCATAAAGCCCAGATGTGGCAATAAGTGTGCAAATGCATAAATCAATTTCTTATTATATTTTTCTCACTGAAAACACAATTAGAAAGTCTCTCTTCCCTTCCACAAAAGGTGTGATTTTAACTACGATTAAAAGTTGAGCCTCAGCTTTATTGCCTTGTAAAATTAAATGAAAAAGGTAATCTGTCTCACCTGCAGTACCCTTGCCGATCAAGTGATGGCAATCTGGCTCCATTCAAACTGATACGCTCGCGCCGCCGCTTGACGAGTTTTTAAATAGGCCTCTGTCCCAGCATGTTCAGTCCAGGAAAAGGAGAATTACAATAAGTTATTAAGGTGTATTGACACCAGATGTTCCCTGCCCCTGTTCTTGAGATGGGGCAACAAGGTTCAAGCACTAATTGGCTTTCTGACCGGCCAACATGGTTCACATGCAGTCAGTTGACACATGCACATATGAATGCATACATGTATGTATATGCACACATTCGTTTCTGTAGCCTCACGCTTGCAGGTTTCCTTATACACACTGGTTTCATAGAGCAGCCCTTGATAACTCGGAACAACTGCAGAAAATAACACGTCTACAATTTATGCATGGAGTTAATAAAGTGAATTTATACATTCAAGTTTTGCTTAGAGAACCAACATTATTACACCTGTGATAAATGACCTCCGGCAAATATATGCGTGTCACTTTTTTTCTCTGGAGTCCTGGCTACGTGTACTAATAAACATAAGAGAAAATGATTATTACAAACACACAATCTTTCTAGTGACAATTTTAGATCAGGAAGGAGGTTTTCTCCCATTTAGATACACAGGTAAACTATATATTAGAAACATCTGTCAATAATATGAAATCTTCAACAACAATACAGCAAACTGCAGCCTCAAGAAACGCCTACGTTGGCCTTTGCAGAGCTTTTAAATTGAATTGCAGTACATAGTACACGTTTCTGATTTTCTGGTCACTGATTGTTATTTTTTTTCACAGATTGAGTGCTGTTTGAGTATGTTTCCGACCCCCCATACCCTCGGCTGTAAACCTTGGCTGTTTCAGTGACTGACGGCGGTGCATGGAGTCAAAGGCTATCAGCAAGAATCCTCCCTCTCAGATGATGTCCCCGATAGCCTCTAACAGACTGAGTGAGATCCTTTCAACATAAACAAAGGTCCCAGCCACGACACAGATTTAAATATTTCCCCAGACTGTTTATGTAGTTGTTCCACGTGTTTTGGGATGTGTACCTTTTGCATAATGTCTACTCGAACTGCAGTATGTGGCTTTGATCACCGCTGATAATACACCTGTCAAAGTATCCTTTCACTGCTCAATTGCTTCTTCAAAGCTCCCGGCCTTCTACATCAAAACCCGGTATTGTTCAAGACCTGTAATTACGCTGCCGTAGCCAGAATACTGGACACACACAGAAAAACACTCTTACTGTTATTAACGTGCGGAACGTCTTTACTGCACTTTGGCAAAGATTGTGTGTACAGCTGAACAGAGGCAGTCAGGGTGTTGTTGGTAAACAGAGCTCACCTCAACATGCTTTTACTGCTTTTACACACAAACCAGCACCTATAAAAAAACGTTTTTTTGTACTTGTTTGTGCTTTTTATTTTGTTTTGTGGGTATATTATAATATATTCCACTGGGCAACAGATTCTAAGACTAGCAGACATTTTACATAAGAAAAAGACATCACAAAAAAAGTAGGCTGAGTTATATGATTCACTTTAGCTGTTAGGTATAGACAAGTGTTACACATTGCACATTTACACCCTTGTGAAAGTATCACCAAAGGCTTTCATCTGATTGTAGGTCTTGTGTAGTTAAACTGCTGTTAGAATACAGTAGGATCTGCTCACGTGCATGTACGCAGCGCTCAGGACACTCAGCAGGGCATCTTTTTATTGCTCGTAATATGGGCTTAAAATCATTTTTTCAACAGTAGTTGAAAACCTCCTTAGCTTCCAGCGAGCAGGAGGGGGCTGAGACTTGGCCAGTGTTGAAACGGCAGTGTGGGCCCAAGGTGCCATTAGTGGCTGTGGAGCAGCTGGAAGTGATTCCAAAAACATGGCGAGGAGGAGGCAGTTTAAAACCACATGGTTTCAACAGGTTTTTTCACACTGTTCTTGGCAATTTATAACTAATGGCTCCACCGTAGCCTCGATGTGACTTTGTTTGTGTTTTACAGGAAAGACAATAGCGATGGCCGAATTAAAGATGTGCAACCGTGGTTTAATGCAGGGCTCGGCAGCACGGCTACTGTATTGTAGGTGTTAATGAGCTTAAGGAGAGTATATGATCCCACATGGAGAGTGAAGGAAGGCCATCTGCTTCCTGTCTCTGACGCAGAGAGAGTTTGTTTTGGGTGTCCAAAAGTGCTGCCTTGACTTAGTTGTAGATTTAGCCCAAGCCAGATGTTTTTTTCTTTTCGTTTTTACATGTAATGCTTGCATACAACTGATGAAAGCGGTGATGAAACTAATGAAATCAACACGCAAGATTTCTCAGAAGCCAATACCAAATAGTTGAATCCAGACTGCTGGTTTTGGTGATGCATAAATAAATACACCATAAACTTTTGCAGCCTGATGCAAGCAGACAGACAGATTTCAACCAGCAAAAACGCAGTTTCTCTAAAATAGGATTCTTGTGCATCGTCTTATGGTATCAGTGGAAAGCACCTAAACGCTCTCTCAGTTCTATGCTTTTGTGCTTGGCTGTCTCATGCAGTAGAGTCGGTAGACAAGGCAGTTTAAAAAGCCCACCTGAATAAACTTCCTGCGCTATCTGCTCTAATTATGGGATTATCTCTCAGGAATTCTTATGAGTACAGCATCACACAGAGACACACACACACACACACACACACACAAAGAAACAGACACACGCACACACTGTTTTTGCCAGTTCGGTACGGAATTTGCAACATGTTGTAACAGTAAGTAGGAAGTATAAAATAATATTAAAAGTTCTTAAATGACAGTTAAAATTAGGAGGCATTTGGGCTAACTGATGTTTTTGTAATTTCTTATTCAAAAGAGCAACAAGTCTGGAACATACAGTCTTATGTTGTTGAGAATAAGTTTGGACTCATCCGTTAAACTACTATGTACAACCTTTGAATGCACCCCAATCTGCTGGTCAGAACTAAATGACCATTATTCAGTGTTAAATCCACCGGATCTAATAGGCTGAGTTAGATTGAATTTATCAGATTTGCAATGTTATTATCCAATCTAAAACGAGAATATTTTCCTCAGTTTGGCCCGAAACACACAAACAGGCTCTCCACTGTAGATTGAAATGAGGGCGGTGCAATGTCAAACTAATCAGCTTGTTGTTGCCATCTCTTTGAAAATAAATGGTCCTAATAGCACATAAATGTAGCCTGTTTTCTTAAATAGCTGAACTGGCCATTTCATCCACACATCAGAGAATTTGTTCAGTATCTCCATGATGTATATCTTGCATGTTTGCAGTCCATTTGCACAAGGTTACTGTGGTTAAAGATTCAGAGTTGTGCGTTTAAAACATTGTTTTCCGTAACTGTAGAGCTCACATTTTGCAAGCAACTGTGTCACGACCTATAACGATCAGATCTTAGATTCCAAATACTTCAGTGATTTCAACTCAGGCCATTAGGCCTTTAAATTCACTACGGTATTATCTCAGCATATGCAAACATATGAAATCTATTGTTTTCGGGTCTGCATAATCAGTAGCAATTTTATAGATTGCTTGGAGCGGACAAGGGCCCACACATGAACATGCACAACACAGACACACACGTATCCATATACACACAGGTTTCTGGTTCATATCTTTTAGTCCCAGGTCCGCTGTGAACACTTTTATGTTCCTCTGAGTCGTTCAAGCATTAAAATGACTGATGCATTACCTCAGGGGTGTCTCTCATGAGAGCTAAGAACCAATGAGCTTCTGTTGGAAAGCACTTTAAAAAAAAAAAGTCTTGTACAGTCAGTATCAAACAGCAGAAAAGATCCATTTGAAATGATTCAAAACCAGATTTCTTTCAGGTTTCTTTATCTTAGTGGAGCTAAGTGTCTGACTACTGACCTGTTGCATCATCTTGAAGGATGCTTCTGGAGTAAGGCTTCTCCTCAGAGGCCTCTGCTGCAACCAGACCATATATTTCTCTCTCAGAAAAGCCATGCTGACTTACATTTATGGACCATGACAGCCTTATTGTATACAGCCCCACTGCATCAGTAAAAAAACACATCTCTAAATGTTCACATGTGAAACAGAAAAGTACAGAAGATGTCATTGTAAAATACAAAGATGTCATTTTAAAGCCTTAAGATTGTTAAATTAAGATGACCCTGTTTGATACTTTTTCTGCATTGTATATTTACAGCAAATAGCCAAACAATCTGAATATGCTTATACTATTTTTTATAGATGGAGCTGAATCTACAATTACTCTGCACAAGTCAAACAAATTACATTTGCACTCACAGCAACTTACTGGAAATGACGCATTAACAATCAAACCTTGAGTGTTGTGCTTTACTTCGTCATGTACAGGACCTGCAATTAATCAGTGATTTATCATCTAAATAATACAAACTTTTATGTTAAGCCCTGAGGCAAGCATGCTTACCAGATTCATCTTAACAAATAACATTCTGTGATATGAATTCATTGTCCTCTGTTTTGGTTCGTAATCAAGTATAAACTTTCCGTGTTAAATTATATTTTCAAGATAAAGGTGAAGCTTTTTCACTTTCAATTTCATCTTTTTTTATATTCCACTTTCTAGGATGCCATGTATTTTCAAAATGACTCTGCAGCTTCATATTTATTTATTTTTGCCCATTACTAATGTTGCCCTTGTAGTAATGGTTGGGGGAATAGTAGTTATTACTGAGGGTTGGTAAAACTGAGGGTTGGAGTTACTTTGTTCTACATTTATGCACTAAGCCAACTGCCAGGAAATTAAGCACTTAAAACTTTAACCACTTGCAGAAACTGTGAACTCACGATCCCGTTTTGCTTCCATGGCAGCAGTGTGTTTCTAATATACAGCATGTCTCCTAAAAGGCAGACATTCATTTAATAATAAAAAGTACGAAGGAAGCGCCAATGATGTAACCCAATGCAATGTTGGCGTGACATATCGAGTCACAATTGCCACTTTTATGGGACATATGCCAGAATTTAGGGGTCTGATGATGGAGGATGGGATGTGAAGTATTGCTTGTGGGAGGGGGAGGTGGAGGGGGAGGGAGGGAGGGGGGGGGGGGGGGGGGG